>NC_056735.1:575445252-575487752 GCF_019279795.1 Protopterus annectens
CACCGTCAGTCTCTAACACATGCTGATGAATCACAGCTATGGCAGCTCCCAACATGTACATTTTAAAAGTTCCCCATGTGTTTACACCTATGGTGCGGTGTTTGGGAATACACAGGTGTGTGTTGGGTGCTTACACACTTTATACTATTGTGCTGTGAACACCGGTGATGTCATAGGGTGTGTATGTACGTTCGTAGCTACAGGTTATGTCATGTGTTTTACTGCCGGAACTACTATTGTGATGCCTTTGGTGTTGAATTACATTTGCCTGCCGTGGATTACCTCTTGACCTTCCCTTTACATTTCTGCTCGTTGCACCTACCATTTTCTGGCGTGCATCCTGCAGCCTACTTTCATTTGTGCTTTCCTGGACCTGGCGTATCTTGCGTTATGTGTGCTACTGCCGGTCTGCTGTCGGTTTGCTTTGCTCTGCTGTGTCAGGTCTCCTATCTTTGCAATCCAATATCTCCCCTCCTTTCTTTGCATTCACATGCCTCCCCTATCCTGTTTTGCAGGTTTCTGCAAGCGGACCTGTCAGCTGCCGTTGATTGGCCTTCGTGGGTTGATTGGTGTTGATTGCTCATTAGTACTCCAATTATCCTACTTCTGCATTTCCTTTCCTTCCCCTGACCTTCCTGTTTCTGCTATTGTTTGTGGCGTGTGCGTCCAATTACTGGGTTTCAGGCACGTTTTCATCCTCGTACACATGCACTTTTGGCCACCATGTGTGCTCTCAGCTAAACGATTCCTCCCCACCCCTATCCTGCAGCTTTGCTTAGCAATGGACAGGCCAGATTTGCAATGCTCCAATGTGCTTAGTGCTACAGTGGCACACCCCTCTGCTGATGTCATGTATCTCCTCTGAGCCACTCCTCAGTGTTATACCACTGCGCCATATGGTACAACCTTCCTCCGGCGGGACATTTGCGATTCAGTATTATCTGCCTCATTTGCATGGCATTGACTACTAATTCATAGTTATCGCGCCGAACACTATCGCAAGCCCTTAGCAACCCTTGCACCTTGGTTGTGGTGTTCCATGCCTACCATTGTGTGTTATGCTGTAAACCTGATTTCTATTGCATTGCGATTTTATGACATTTTTATATTATTTCTTTATGTTACAGCTTGCGCACACATGCCCTGCGGTTCTGCTGGGCGTTACTGTGGACATGACATTAAATGTTGTTATTTACGTGTTGTGCATCTTTTCTTATGCCATTGGCTGTGTATTTCGCCATTGGCATATGTTCATGTTGTGATACCTGGGTCTGGCTCTCTTCCATAGCTCCGATGTTATGTTTGGGAAAATGTAAACCGTGTTTTTTGGTTTACATTTCTGTGGGCTTACGCTACGCCTGCACCACTTCATGAATCGCTATATGCCTTCATTTGCATGGTGCAACACTGCACATGGGGTGATTTGCATACCTACGCCAGGGGCTGCGCAGATCTGGTGTACGCCAGTAGTGCACGTGGAATTAGATCGTACCTGAATCGCTCGGTGGCCATATTTGGCATTATAACGCCTATGCTATGCATGCGCCTGGCGCAAGCTTCATGAATCCCGGGGATATATGCAGTAAGCATGCAAATGTCTGGGTAATGCACAACACATAAGCAAAACATGAACACTGTTGGAATCTGCTCAATTACCACCACCTTGTGCACATATATGCCATGCATGTGTATGATACGCCAACATAGTAGCACAATGTCATTTTATCCCAGTATACCTACATTGCAAGTATATGCTACATGAAGGTACACACACACACACACACACACACACACACACACACACACACACACACACACACACACACACACACACACACACATCTATACATACATATGCCATGTATACCTGAAACACATAATCCAAAGCTGTAAGAAAGAAGGGAGATAAATAATAAATATCAACAGCAGTAAGGAAGTGCATTCATGAAAAACTGACACAGAAAAAAGCAGAACAAGAATAGCTAAGCAAATTGCACATGCAAATCCCCTGCAAGGTACATTGAAGCAAATAGCCAATGTCTGACACACACATGCAGTGTGCATTGGTGATAGCTATAAACACGTCTGTTTACAAATGACATAAACAACATAGTAATGTGCAACAGTTAACAATAATTAGCATAGGTACATAATGAAAGTAGGGTTCAATATCACATATCTATACTTACTGACTTGCTAACATAAGATAACAGGTGGCACACTCACAGAAAGTGATGCAAACATAGAATGTAAATTTATATGACTGATCAAAGGACAGTCATGCAACTATGGTACATCATCTGCGGATAAATGACACATACACACACTATAGCCCTACAATGTGTAACTAATGTGTTTATGGCATTAGAGGCATCAGACTGTACAACCATACAAAGGAAGGCTGATGTATTATACACAATGACAATTGGACAGATGTGTGTAGGTGTACACCTTAGAACATAAGCTATATGCACATTACAGTAGTGTTTGCCAATATAAGTAGACCACATGATATGGTTACTCACTGCTTATGACATTCATAAAATAAGAACATGGAAGTCCCAAAGAAAATGGGGAATATCAACCTACAACAGTAACACCATCTGGCAATGTCACAGGCTTTGGAAATTTTATTGCAAGAGGCATATATTACATCAGTGGAATAAAACAGTGTACTGCATTGTAATCAAGTTAACATTAAGCATGACACACAAGTACATAGTGCTAATGGGACAACTTTATATACCAAGGTCACAATTGGTATGAATACAGTACTATGCCATGTATGTAAACTGGCATACCAAAATGAAAAAAGTGACCAAGTGTGTGCAAAATATGCAGACAAATATCTCCAATTTGAATGTAGTCTCAGAAGAATGACACTTCAGTGGTATGTACAGTATGTTATTAAATGTAACATGTGTAATGTATCATATTTCTTAATGTTGGAAACTGTCCATACGTGCATGTAAACACTGCTAGCAAGACAAGTGTGTCACACTGGCAGAACACCATCTGTGTCAGACATATCTGTCACATAAAAGGGCAGACAAGATCTGGAAAAAACTTTATCCTGATGCATTCATTGCAGAAGAGGCAAGCCATATGCATTTTGCAGGAATACCTGTCTTGCCATCTGTAACACTGTCTGCAGGTATGTCAGCATCTGCTGGGCACATGACACCATGGCGGCATTGGCAGTGACATATTTTAACAACTGCTAGAATTCAGCAGTAACATATTGTCCCTTACAAACTGAATTGTAAAGTCTGCATCACGAGGTACATCCTACAAGCATGACCACAGCATGGGATCTATGCACAAGTTTGTGCCTAATAATACAAAACAGAAGAATAGGAACAAACTAAGATGGCAGCATTAAATGGTTGGATCACACAGACAATTCCTACACTCCAGAGGGCCCACCCTGATGGGGTTGACCATCCTGAATGATCTCGTGTACAGTCTCCTAGAAGGAGTTTCACATGGCCCATGCCATATCCTGCAAGAAATTGCCCATCATAGCCCTCATTTGGGTCTAGAACACATTAGTGATGTTGTCCAGATCTGGTCTTTCAGGTCATGTGGCTGGCATGTTGGAAGATGTCATTACTGTTGGTCCACTGGAATGATGGTGTGTGCTGATAGTGGTCGCTCATCATCATTGCCCTAGTCCTTGGAGTCTGACTAATTTAAGTTGGGAGCCACTCCTATAAACACCAATTGTTCACTGCATGCTGTTAATACAGCAGAAAGAAAAGTTATGCTGTATATTATCAACAGCAATCACACTACAGCAAATGCATAACTTATATATAAGCCATTGACATTAGACACTTTTTGCAAGTATAACAGGGCTGAATTTTATTTTGATTGTGACAATAAACATCCTATAACCTCAAAGTAAGACATTAACATTGGAAGGACTTGTACACATGCAGTTTACACAAAAATAATTGGTTAGCAAAAGGTATACACAATACATCAATACTAAAAATATGTGCCTTGTGGATACCAATTGTCATCTAATTTGCAAGCATGGATATCATCTGAATAGCATTCTCATATAAAAGATGGATACATCCTAAAGCTTTACAGGGTAGAAATAAAGCTGAAGATAATAACATGTACACATCTTTGTTCAGCTTCTCCTCCAACTTGTGCATATGCTCAATGCACAGAGTTCTACTTTAGGCACATTCCTCAGCACCTGCATGAATAAAAAGAGAAGAAATATTAGGTTTGAAAAGTAAATATGTGTTCTGAGGTTAAATGACCTTTAATGTTATAAGTCTGTTCAGAATCTAGCCTTAGTAATCATATTAGCAAGCAGTGTTACACAAACATATGTCAGAGTTTGCAAAAAAGAGACATTTATATCAGAATGCTGCTGCATCACACACATTAGGAGAAGTGACTAGAAGCAATCCAAAGCTGGATTCAAACAAACAGCATTCACCTATGTTTCCACCAAAGTTCAAAGCTTGCCCTACTGAGCCACTTGTTCTTTACTACATAAGCTGAAGTTAAAGGAGCTCTTTTGTGATCTCTGACTATATAGTCCAAACATGACATAACATGCAGTGTTACCCAGTCTCCACATTAGTAATGATATACAAAGTGACTTCTGGATACAATGTGAGTGAGACCCAAACGCAATCTGAGGGTCATGCTACTCAATGCTATAAGTGTAAATCTCAAAATGCACTCACTCGAAGCACTCCTTAAAATGGAGAACATTGACATTTGTGCCATAACAGAGATCTGGTTCAAGGCAGCAGAAAGCACCACTGCACCACCAGGTTATAACCAGAACTTGGACTGAAGCTCCAAAGGTGGTGGTATTTCCATATTCATAAAGGATTCACACACCTCCAGACAGGTAGCCCAGCATAATGCATCTGAGATACTTCAGGTGCAGCTAACATTGGGTAAGACAGCAATTCAGGTTGTAGCCTGCTATAGGTCCCCGATCATGTCCCAAGACTCACACTCTATGTTCCTAAGCACCCTGGAGAATATTAGTGTCCAACCTAACACTTTCATACTGGGTGACTTCAACTACCCCTCCATTAACTGGGAAAACTACTCATGTACCCATATACTTGCTCGTTTCCTGGAATTCATTAATTCCAATGTCCTCGACCAGCTTGTTCTTACCCCCACTTGAGGTAGAAACATCCTTGACCTGGTCATTGCTAACATGGGCGACCATTGCTCTACACCAATAGTCAACTCATCCCTGGTTAGATCCGACCATAAACTAATCACCTTGGAAATCCATATCTCTCCCACCCACCCCTGCAAAGGTAACCAGCATGAAAAACTTCCCCAGCTAACCTTGGGTTCCTACAAACAGAGGTGGCTAACTTCATGGCACCCATGCAAATGGAGAATAATTGCATAACCACCAAATCATACACCAATGCACTGTACAAACATGTACACAAATGCATGGATCTCGCCATACCCAATAGAACCAAGACACTTTGCTCCAAAAAAAGGAAGCCAATCTGGTGGTCCCCTGCCATAAACAAAATCTACAACAGAAGAAGGAAACTGATGCAGAATAAGGTGAAGTCTCAAGAATGGAAAAACTCCCATATCATCCTCAACAAAAAGTTGAGATCCCTCATCAAATCCTCTAAAGCTAGCTATGAAAACAGAATTGCAGCAGATAGTAAAGACACCACAAGGCCTTCTATAGTTATGTAAAGAATCTCCATGGCAATACCCAGACTTACTCTGAGCTGCTGCACAATGGTACCTCCTATACTGACCCAACAGATATTGCCAATATACTGGCCGACAGATTCAGTGCCAACTTTATCCCTCCCCCCAAAGGGCCAGTCACAATACCAGTAGATTGTCAGGCTCCCAGCATTACTGCTGCACAGGTTAAAACAGCATTGCCCAAGGCCAAGAATACAGCTTCCATGGGACCCGACAATATCCACGACTGTGTTCTACATGAACTACAAAGTGAACACTGACAACACACCTGTGTGCCCTGTTCAATCACAGCCTCACCTGTGTCTTTGCCCCTACAGAATGGTGCACTGCTACAGTCATCCCTCTCCATAAAGGGGGAGCAACTACAGACCCTGGGAATTATTGTTCCATCAGCCTGATGAGTCTGATATGTAAAGCTATGGAGCACATCATCATGGACCTAATTAACAAGGATATAGGGAATCTCCAAACTCTGGGTCCCACGCAATTTGGTTTTGTGTAGGGTAGATCATGCCTGCTCAACCTGGTTGACTTCTTTGAGTCTGTCACCAGAGCAGTGGATGAGGGCATGTCAGTTCATACAACCAACCTCGATCTGGCCAAGGCCTTTGATACCATTTCCAACTCAGGAATTATTGATAGACTCACGAAACTAAGCATCAACCCATATATCACTAGGTGGGTTGCAAATTGGCTCACAGATAGAACGCACAGTATGAAAGTAGCAGACTCCAAGTCAGACTGCCAACCAGGCATGGGTGGAGTCCCACAGTGATTGGTCCTGGGTCCTCTCCTATTTGGCATCTAATTCTTAGACATCCCAGCCAACACGGATGGACTCTGGCTGACCAAGTTCACTGACGATTGCAAGCTGGGAGCCATTATTAACTCCTCAAGTGATGTAGACATCCGACAGAAAGATCTCACTGAGACCAACGACTGGTGTCAAAACCATGCCCTTCAGCTTAATGCCAAAAAATGCACTGTCATTCCCTTTGGGAAAAACTCAATTCCCACTAATTACCACATTTATGGTAGCCCACTGAACACTGAAGACATTAGACGAGATCTGGGAACACGCATTGACAGCAACCTCTCCTTTGACCACCACATTGCCACTGTGGTCAGAAATTCCTTCTATATGGCACATCTCATTACCAAGGGTTTTGCATCCAGGAAGAAAGAGGTCATCGTCTCTCTGTCTGTACCCTTCCCTCATTAGACCAGTCATCGAGTATAATTCCCCATTTGGCATGTACCTCACTAAACACTTACAAAAGCTGGAAAAGCCACAAAAGTACCTCACAAAGAGGATCCTAGGCCTTAAACACATGTCCTACATGGACAGACACAAATAACTCCAGCTTTTCTCTGTCTCATATCATCTATTAAGAGGTAATCTCTGCTTGACTTACAATGCCCTGTCTGACCCAGCCCTGTTAGAAATGTTAAAGAAATCCCAATCCCTCCACACCACATGCTCCAGGGACTTCAATCTCATTACCACAATCAACAGAACATGCTGGAGGGACAGGTTCATAACCCAGAGACTGCCCATGCCCTGGAATAGACTTATCATACATGTCAAGCAGAGCACCTCACTGGCCCTTTTCAAGAGAAGTCTTGATGAGTGGATGGGAAATAGAAAGTTCACCCTGGTGATCACTCCAGTGGTTCCACTTGACAGAGGCACCAGGAACTAATGGTGGCATGATGCCAGGGCACTTCTATTGGCTAGGCTTGTAAAGGCACCAGGGCCATTGGCCTAGTACACACCTATGAGCCTAACATAAACCTTAGTCAGTACCTGCCACCCCTGTCAATGAGGGAGACAGGTGGAACCCCCTGGTAAATATTTGGTTTCCCATACCCTCATTAAGGTTGCACTTGAAGAGGTCAGCAAGGTACTCTGTTTGATATGTATGGGAAGTCTATTCCAGAGATGGGGCAGCCTCTGGAAGCCAAACCTGTCTCTCCAGCAGGTTTTGTTTATGTTGCATATTAGATTCAGGCCTCTTGAGTGGGTAATGAGTGAGGAGTTAGAGTTATGGATATGGAGGATAACTAGTAGGGCAGTGTCCAAGATTGCCTTGAAGGCAAGACACAAATCACCTCTGAGAAACCTGTACAATGCCCAGTAGAGTGATAGTGATTTAAGCCTGTCCGCATAGGATTCTCTTTGTGAGGTATTTTTGTGACCTGTCCAGTTGGTGCAGATGTTTGGAGCAGTACATACTAAATGGGGTGTTATACTCAATTATTGGTCTAATGAGCGGGGAGGAGTACAAAGAGGTAATTACCTCCTTTTTTCTGGATGCAATCTCTTTACTTATGAGGTGAACCAAGTAAAAGGCTTTTCTAACTACTGTGACTACATGATGGTCAAATGTGAGATTGTTATCTCATTGCTATTTTTCTGTTGTGTTAAACATTCTCTAGTGTTTCCTGATGAAACTAGGGTAGCTAGTAAATGTAGCATAGTCCAGATCCAGGCCTGCTACTTCTGAAACTGTTTGTAGTGGTTTGTTTGCTCTGAGCATGTTTTCCATGCCGTCTTGGATTGGAAGGGGCCTATCTGCACTTTTGTGAGAGAAATGTGCTGATTGGGATTTGTCTAGTAAAAACAGCCTGGTCTAGGACTTGGAATAAGCATCTTCACTGGTCCTTTTGAATTTTTTGAGAGTTTTTTTTCTTTCAAGTTTTAGCTTCTGGTATTTAGGCCCTGCACTGAGAATTGTGCGCCAAAACTGGACAGTTAAATTCAACAAATTTTCACTTAAAACCCAGGCAGAAATATCCATTTACTGAGCTCCTTCATGACTGTTTCTGAAAAGCCACCCCTAGTGCCAACAGTTTTCAACCTAGCAATATGCACATTTGGACTACTCTTATTTCTCCTGCCAACCCTGTTGACATTGTGTCTCTTAGGGCAGTTTAGCAATTGCCTCATGTACACAGACAACCCTCTAATAATAATAATAAAATCTAGTACAGAGTGAGAGAGAGATGTATTTACATCAAGAATCCAGGGTTTACATGCAATTGGTCGCGGGGCCGAACGTTGATCCTGCAGAACTCGGAACTGAATTGTCGAATCTCAGATGTGCGAATGCTCATAATGTCATGCGCAATGTCAAATTCGAAATTCCTGATCACACACCCGTTGCAACAAGCACTACCATGGGTTGAGGGGGGGGTATAATGGCCTGGCCAGCGTTCGGTAATCTCGGGTTCGACGTCTGTAGCTTCGACATTCCACAGTCCTGGCGTTCTGCAATTGGCATGTTCTCGTTTGACCATCGGCCGCATGCGTAAATGCATGTACACCAGAATCCAGAATCCCTGCTCTCTGTTTTGCCATATTTGGAATAAAATTAAGCTTCTACACCACTATGTGCTGGCTATCTTATTTGGTTTGATGGTGTTATTTTACGCCGTGCACTGCTGTACTTGCAGGGAGATGTACTTTGGACTACTCATACACATAGTATGCATCAAACACATAAATCCACATACGCAGAGGTTCTCTCAAAAAAGTTACCAAAACACCAGAAATCTCCAAAACACAGGACTGCTTCAACTAGCACAGTCCCCACAGCACCCATGATGCATAGCAACACCACTGTCTCACCCACCAAGCCCGTAAGGCTAACATTCAAAAACCAAGTTTACTTCTAATTGGAGTCTCAATAGTGAGACACACAAATGTCCCACTCACCAGGTTGGACAAGGAGAACATCACAGTCAGCTGCCTGTCCAATGCCCAGATCCATCAATTCATGCATTGTCTCAGGTCTCTCAGCAACAAGTACCATTATGACTTTGTCATAATTCATGTTGGTGGGAATGACCTCAGATGTACCTCACTGGATTATATGAAGAGCGATATGGTTGAGCTCTCTGAGTATGTGTCCCAGACAAATTTGTCCCTAGCCTTGAGCAGCATACTACCCTCACCTAGAATTATGTCATAGCATAAATAAAGAATGATTGATTTCAATAATTGGCTCAGTTTCTGGTCTCATTCAAAGGGGATCCAGTTCTTGTCAGTCTGGAAAGCCATGATCGACAAAACTTGCTGCTTTACCAGAGATGTTTTGCACCTGGTACCCCTAGGCTTTCAGCTGCTGGCAAAGGCTCTTGCCTCCCCCATAGTGCATTTTTTTAGGCAAGGGCTCAAAAACAACATTAGCAACATGAAATTAACCAATGAGAACAAAATAAGGGTCATGCTGTTAAATGCTAGGAGCTTAAACCAAAAACTGCACTCCCTGGAAGCACTTCTATCACTAGAAGATGTAGATGTCTGTGCAGTCACACAAACCTGGTTTAAGGCCTCAGAGAGTACCCCCGCATTGCAAGGCTGCAATGCCTTCCTCACCTTTAGACCATAAAATGAATGTGTGAAAACCAAAGGAGGTGGTGTTTCAGCCTATATTAGAAATAGATTCACCTCCCGTCCAGTTAGACTGGAGAATTCCATGGAGCTACTGTAGGTCCAGTTTACAGTAGGTAAGACCTCCATTCAAGTCTTAGCCAGTTATAGATCCCTGTTTATGGGTCATGATAGCCATGATGCCTAAGTAACCGAACTGAAGACAATCCAAATTTTACCGAACACACTGGTTATGGGGGATTTCAATTATCTCACCATCAACTGGGAAACCTACGCTAGCCCAAACTCACTAGCACAAAAGTTCATTGACTTTGTGAATTCAAATGCCCTGGAACAAATTGTCCATAACCTGACAAGAGGAAAAAACATTCTAGATCTGATCATCACCAACATGTCAAACAGGTGCAATGCTGCAACTGGTGGACCCACATTAGTTAAAACTGACCACAAATCAGTCACCTTCAAACTGACACTAACACCAGAACTCAAAAAGGGTGAACTCAGACTAAAAAACTTCATCAATGCAAACAATACCCTCCTAGGTGAAGGTATAAATGCATTCCTAGCCCCACCCCAAGCTAAAAGTGGTAACTACACCAAAGCTTACACTAAAGCCCTGTACAATCACTTGCATAAGTGTAAAAACCTGGCAGTACCAGAAAGAATCAAAGACAGAACCACAAGTAAAAAAAAAACTGTCATGGTGGACATCCCACACCAACAAACACTACAGTAAATGCAAAACTTTGCTGTTCAGGAAAACAAAGGCAAGGCCCCTACAATGGAAAAGGACCTTCGGCAGCCTCAAGAGGCAAATAAGACAACTTGTCAAATCCTTCAAGAGCTCCTTTGAGAGAAACCTAGCAAGATAACCATAAGGCCTTTTACAGTGATGTATGTAACCTAAAGGGTAGTACCCAAGCATGTGGAGAACTAGTAGCCAACAGTATCACACATACTGACCCCAGAGATAGCAAATCTGCTAGCGAATAGGTTTGGTGAAAATTTCCCTCCCTTATCCCCTCCTAACTTATAACAAACCCTACCCCAACCCCCTCCACCATACATATCTGAAGAGCAGGTCCTCAAAGCCCTGTCTAAGGCAAAAAAACACAGCCACTATGGGACCAGATGACATCCCTGGTTGTCTTTTAAACAAGCTAAAACATGAACTAGCCCTTTTCAATGATAGCCTAACCACAAGCTTTGCTCCTGCAGAATGCAGAACAACTACAGTTATTTCCCTCCACAAAGGTGGCCTAGCAACAGACCTGGGCATTTAATGACCTATAAGCTTGACCAGCCTCATCTGTAAGGCCATGGAATGTATTTTAATGGACCTCAGAAACAAAGACATAAATGACCTCCAAGCCCTGGATCCTACCCAATTCGGCTTTGTGAAGGGCAGATCCTGCCTATTAAATCTGGTGGATTTCTTTGAAAGTGTGACCAAGGCCATTAATGAGGGAAAACCTGTGTACACAGCATACTTTGATATGGCAAAGGCTTTTGACACAATCCCACATTCAGGAATTACCGATAAACTTAGCAAACTGAATGTAAACCTCTTTGTTGTATGATGGGTTGCCAAATGGCTCACAAACCCGACACACACATCAAAGTGGGTGACTCCACATCAACCAGCAGACCTATTACCAGCAGGTTGCCACTGGGGACAATGTTGGGCCCCCTACTCTTTGTATATACTTCTCATAAGTTCAGGTCAAAACTAAGGGGCTGTGCCTGACCAAGTTTGCAGACGACTGAAAACTAGTTGCAATCATTAAATCCCCAAATGATGTCAGTATACTCCAGGAGGGTCTCATGCAGACCAATGACTGGTGTATTAGTCACAGTCTCAAACTGAATACAGTGAAATGCATCATCATTCCCTTTGGCACAAACAATGCCCCTTCACACTATTAAATCAACAACAATACCCTAAGTACCCATGAAGTGGTAAAGGACCTTGAATCACAGGTTGACTGTGACCTTAACTTCAACCACCATGTATCTACTGTAGTAAGGAAAAACTTTCCATGTAGCACACTTGATTAGTAAAGACATCACCTCAAGAGCAAAAGAAGTTATATCCCCCCTATACTCGGCACTTATCCAGCCCATAATTGAGTAAATGCCCCATTCATCATATACTGTACTAAGCACGTGCAGCAGTTAAATAGACCTCAGAGGTTTCTAACAAAGAAGATCAAGGAGCTCCAGCATGTTCCTTACACAGACTGACTAAGCTCTCTGTCACTATACTCCATATCATATAGACTTCTTAGAGGAGACTTATGCCTGGCCTACAGAGCAATCCAAAACCCAGACCTAATGAAGTTGCTGCATATCTTTAAATCAAATGGGTCTAGGGTTACCTGCTCCAGGGACTTATATATGGCCTGTGACTAAAATAGGACATGCTGGAGGGACAGATTTATCTCTCAGTGATTTCCACGTCTTTGGAACAGGCTACCAACTCATGTAAAACAGATCACCTCTATGACACTGTTAAAGAGGAACCAGGAAGATTGGATGGAGAGGATGGAGAATTGAACATTCTTACTAGAGATAGTACCCAAAACCCTCCTGAACATGGTCAGTCACCACTAAATGCAATCTTTGGTATTGACTAGCACTTCTATGGTATTACATTGGGTTGAAATGGCTAGGCTTAAAATCACCTCCTGGTCAATAGCCTTGTTATCTTCTATGAGCCTATGATCATATTTGAATCAACTTATCTTTATAAGTGAGATTGATTTAAAAAAAATCTAATAGTAATAGTATATGACTGAATGAAAGATAAAACTGAACCCCACTGAATGGAAGAGAAATCTGAACATCTTTAAAAGGACTCTTCACCTTGACACATCCAGTAACATTCCCTGAAAACCCCATATTCCAGAAAAGGTGGTCTTCCCATGTCTGGACTCAAACATTGGGCACAGCTAAAAGGGACATAATTGGTAACTTGTGTTGGTAGAATGAACAACAACTGTAACAGAGGAAACTGGAAAAATCAGTGAGTGGTCTGAGGAGCAACAAATGGCTAGTGCAGATGATGAGGCACAAATTATCCTTGTGTAAAAAAAAAAAAAAAAAAGAGTTCTTAGGTAAGTGATGTTTTCTTTCAAGGAATTGCAGACGTTGGACCAGCAGGAGCAGGGTAAGTATCCTTGCTTTGACCAAAGAGGTTGTGTCAGATTTAATAGAAATTGCTGGGATGAGTAATGGCAGTTTCTTTAAAGTCTACACAAGCACTTACCCCTAAAGATAAAATCTCTAAATACTGTCATGCAAAAATAGTACATTAAAATCCAAATAGTGACCCTTTAAGATTAAATGTTGACATAATACACTGTAGGAGAGGTGTCATCATGTAAACACTAGCAATTCATAAATCCAGAAGCAGTGCATACAATTCTGTCAGAATTCTCTTTAATTTAGAATGGAATAAAAAATGGCAGGTAGATTGTCATCGAGTGAATACAAGCAGTACATACCCCATACCTACACAGTCTATACATTGAATCATGTCAGAGACCTTTTAGGCATAAACATTTTGCCCGGTAGACACAGTGGCCAGAAAGATGTCAGTTTGTGCACACTCAATGCACACACCCCATAATGGCATAAGCAGTACATTAAAGCCATGTTATTATCCCTATTAATAAAATTAGGTTGACAGAAAGAAGAGCAGGTAAGTTGTCACAGCATGAACACAAGCAGTATATACCCCATAAATACATGAGCCATACACAGAATTATGTCAGAAGCCTTTAGATGTAAAATATTGTCTGAAGTAATAATAGCAGGTAAGTTGTCAACCAGGCACACACAACCCCCATTCTGCAATGCACAAGCAGTACATATAATTCCCATCAACAAACCATGTAATTAAAAATAAACTGTCATAAAAAAGTGGCAGGTAATTTGCCACAACATGAACACAAGTGGTACCTACTCAATAAATTCACCTACGGTATACCATCTCAGAACCTTTCAAAAGCAAATGTAGTTTGACAGAAGTAAATAGCAGGTAAGTTGTCACATCATGTGCACAAGCAGCATATTTTCATAAAACAAAATTGGTAAATTAAAATATGTTCACATCCCTTAGTAATAAAAATAGACACAGAAGAAAAATGACATGTAAGTTGTCACTTTGTAAGCAGAAGCACTACAGAAATCCACCATCCATAAAGTACAATCCTACTGATATTTCACAGTAGAATGAAGAATGTCTGAGAATAAATAGCAAGTGGATTTTCACAGTGACAGCAAAAGCATTACACAAATAGACAATGCCCATGCCAGGTAAAAATAGTGCACTACACAAAAAATCTGGTAACTTCAAAAAAACATTTGCATAAGAAAACTAATTTTTATATTAATAAGCCCCCATCCAGCCAAGGTTAGATATAGCAGCTCTAGATTTGAAACAAATGGTAGAACAGAATACTATGTTTCTTAAAGGGCCAGGACCACTGCCTATACTAAAAGTAAAATATACTTATGTTTTATTAAACAAGTAAATAGAAAAAAACATGTCTATAGCTATAAATAAAAGCAAAACCAAGGGGGTGATAAACACAGCAGGATAAAAGCAAACAAAATTTAATGGAATATAAGCACTTTCACGTTGCTTTCACAACACTTCTTCAGATACAAATCAATTAAAACAATCTTACTACATCATTTAAAAAAAAACATTAAGGACCAATCAACTATGTAAAGCCATTGTCACGTTATATCATTTTGTCACATGACTTTTCAACTCAAATGCTTACATACTAAACTTATGTATTTCAAAAATTTATCTAAACATAAACTAACATACTTGCTATGAGTGAGCAAAAACACATCCAAATCCCACTGCAATAATAACAAAATAGCTCTTCATTTTTCCTGTTGAAATTACTCAGATTATGCTCAAGAAAACAAATGTTTACAAGCACACCATCAAATGACAGTGTAAAATTCACAAAGCACTGCAATGCATAACAAATAAAATAATAGTGCTCATGAAAAACGCATGAACAAGTTATCAGACTTACCATCTGATACCATCCTAAGACAGGTGAAGAAATAAACATCTCAAGGAATTATAAAGCATAATAAATCCCAAAACAAATTAGTTGCTCAAAATGTAATGAGCCTTGAAGTTACACCTTAATGGTTATTTTAGGTCAAGACACTGATATTATAAAGTCAAGAGTGCCTACTAGTGGTAATAACATATAACAAATCTCTCAGGAAACTACAAAGCATAGTGAATGTAAATAATGTTTATAAAAAACATGAAAATACTTTTGAACTCACCATCTAATAAAAACATAAGACAAATGGCATCCCATATCAAAGTACTCTAACACATAAGTTTCAAAACAATGAATGGCTATGAATGTTGTAGGCATAAGGTTTTCATGAATGATACAAAAAAAAAAGTACTAGCTTGTTTTATCCTTTTACATGGTTTGTTTTTATTTCTTATATATATAGCTATATATATATATATATATACACACACACACACACACACACACACACACACACACACACACACACACACACACACACACATGTACCCTAGGATTCACTAATCTTCCTGAACAGAAACGACCGTTTTAAGGGCAGCACGGCAGCACGCCATGCATAGTAATGAAGGCGTGCTGCCTCTGCTACTAAATGGACATGGAGCATGGACAAGTGCAGGGAGTGTTTCTGAGAGCAGGGCTCTCACAATATACATGCCGATGCACTCAATAAGTGCCACTTGGCAATTACAATGAGCGAGAATGCTCATAGGAGGCAGCATAGCTTCCAACTGTACAAATCATCGCAGAATGTCCAGATTTGTCAACCATACAGCACCCCATTTGCCCTGGCAAATCACTGGGATGATCTCTGGATTGAAGTTGATAAATAATAGCATACATTTCAGTGTCAGACTTCAAATCCATCAGAAAATGTATATTAAAACAAACCTGTTATATTAGCAACTTTCCCAGAAGAGCAATAATTAAACTATGTCCGTAGTTGAACCTCATGTTGTCAAGCTTTGTCCAGATAATGTGCATGAAGAGGTTGAGAGGTATGGGTGGTTGCTAGGATGTTTGCCAAATGTGCAGATGCACACAGGAATCCGCAGCAATAAGTGCAACCTGCCCCTTCCTAGACAAAATAGCAGTAGAGAATTTTTTTATCAAGCAGATTAAATTTAACCATAGGTGTGTGAGTTTGCCCATTGCCTAGCTATGCATACTGTAGCTTAAATAGCACAAGAAGATAAATACATTCAATTGCAGCAGTACTGCAATAGTGTAGTGGTCAGAGCATTTGTTTTGTGAGCAGTCATTCCCAGTTCAATTCTCACTGTAGTAAATTCTATTTTCCATGTGAAATCACTTTATGAACATTTATTTTGCTATATAACCTACTAAATAACATATATTTGTGAATTGGAGTACTGAATTAAGTGCAGATGTGAGGTGTCATTGTAATAATGTGGTAAAATCCACAGAAAACACAAGTGCCCCATACAGGATACGTACACATGAATCAGGGATACTAAATTAAGGTATAATGTGTAATGAATGCTAAATCCATAGAGTGTCCAAATCTACTACTTTCCCAAGATCCATGTTTCATTTCTGTCTAAATTAGTGTGGGGGTAAGCGGGAGTAAGCAGTTTTAAGAAGTAGTAAGCATGTTTAATCCCGTTTGTGTGGGGGTAAGCAATGCGCACACAGGTTAAGCAATTTTGAAGCTAACTTTCTGTAAGCATATTTAACTGGAAGTTAGCAATGCTTACCATCATGCAAACCCATGCAAACCCACTTAAAAGTGCCTTAATCACTCTCTATCCAACAGCCACTGTTCTGCCCAGCAGCAAAATAGACAGCCCTTGCAGGTCTTGAACCCAGAACCCTGTATACTGTAGTCACAGCAATTAACTGATAAGCCATCACAGCAGTGCATAAAACTGAGGTATCCCCAAACAGATCCTCACTATAGAAAATCACAATTTATATGTGAAAGGAATCTATATACAGTTTTATGTTGTATAACCTACTACATAACATAAATATGTAAATATGTAAACTGGAGTACTGCATTAAGTCCAGATGTGAGGTGTCATTGTAATAAAGTGGTGAAATCCCAAAATAAACACAAGGACCCCATACAGTGTACGTACACATGAATCATGGATACTAAAGAAATATATAACATGTAATGATTGATAAATCAATGCCAAAGAACAAATTGTGTGCAATTTTAAAAATAAGCAATGCTAAGCATTGCACACCATTGCTTACTAGGTGTAAGGTAGGCCAGCTAAATCAATCTGCCCATTGGTATACCCCTTTAAGCAATGCCAACCTTAAGTAAGCAGGTTTGCCCATAGCTTAGCATTTATAAAACTGTCCAGTCACGGCAAAGTGAAATAAATGGGCCCTATTTAGACCCCACACGCGGGAATACATCTCATAACTGGTTGCAGCTTCCTTCTGTAGGCACTATGGCTGGTGTGAGAGAATGATCGTGCTTCTGAGCACAGCACTGGGGCATCCAGGAGTCCAAAGTCATGGGAGGACTCCTTGTTAAAGACCATGAACAGAGACTGCTGCACGGCCAGTACCAGGGTTCCCAATATAAAGCAGTAGCCTGGGACCATCTCGTCCGTGACCTCACCAGTGCCACTGTCATCCCTTGAACTGGTGAGCTGGTCAAGCATCACTATGCCGACCTGCAATGGAGGAAGAGGGAGCTCTTGGATCAGTGGATCCAAGAACCTAGGCAGTTGGGTGACATGCCAGCTGTGTGTAAGTACTCATCCTACTACCTGTTTATTAATTGCCAGCTCATGTATATTATGGATAGGTATGGCTAAATATTCCTCTTTTGTCTTTGACAGTGGCAGATGAGCGAGCTGTGAAACAGGAAGACCATGCCTGTAGGCTGCAGAGGCTGCGTCGCGAGGCAGGTTAGTAATAATCTTGCATGTACTGTCATAAGAAAATAATCTAAAAGTAGTAGAAAGTTAATTGCCAGTATAAAACCTGTATTGTGCATGGCATGTACTGAATAAGCCAGACAATATGGTAGGATGATTCTCATACAGGCTGTATGAAAATAAAAGGGTAACAGCCTGGCAATAAAGGTCTAATTCCTGGACTGCTTGCGTTTACTCTGGTATCATATGGTAATATAGTTTTGCAATCTCTTAATAGTACTGCTGTATTAAGCACTGTTACTCACACTGTGCTACATAAATAAAATGTGTAGGAATGTTTGTATATGACTGTTGTAATCACAAGGTCATATTGTACAAGTGAAGGAGACTTAGACAGGAAACAGTGAAAAGATAGACAACATAATCCAAATAGCACACTCAACTGAGACGTGAAGTGTTGTATTTTTAGCACACACAGCCATGGTTTGAATCCTGGGAGTAGTAGTAAGCTGTATGGAGAATCATACCCCACAACTGTACAGATATTGTCAGAAAGTCCAGATAATTGGCATAATTCCCCTGCCTGTCAGCCTGTCCCCCTGGCAAATCAGAGGGATGATTCCAGATGTTTAGTCAGCAAATAATGACATACAACTGATTGTCAGACATCATAACTGTCAGAAATATATCTATAAGAACAAACCTGTCACTCTAGCAACTCATCAAATTGTTATGAAAGTAATAAGCAAAGTATGTCTTATCTCCACCCCATGTTGTGAAGCTATGACCAGAGTGTATGCAGTCACAGAGTGAGACTTATGCGCATAATAATAATGTGGAATCTGGTAATATGTGTGGCAACATTCAGGTAGTGTTAACAAACATTCCCCCCACAGGTCTGTCAGATACAAAAACTGTGCCTAGAAATAAAAGATTGAAATCCTGGACTGGTACTGTTTAGTCTGGTATTGTATAGCAGTGTTAGTGTTGCAGTTTCTCTGAATAATAAGGTATTACTCATCACTGTCTTCCACACAGTTCTACATCATAAAACTGTCTAGGAAACCCTGCATAAGAGTGTTGTAATTACAATGTCAGATTGTAAAACCGTGGGAGAGTTATAGACAGAAATCAGAGAGGCAATGTTGTTTGTCTTTTTCCCGGTAAGGGGTCACCACAGTAGAACTTCGGTCTGCTAATGATTGTCAGTTAATTTTTTTTTTACCAAACGCTGAGGTGCCAGCTCAATGCCCAACCTTCAATGAAGGCACACCCATTTACGCACGCATGTCTTTCGAATGCTACCCAACTGCAGGGAGGATATGCAGACTCCACACAGAAGGCACCCCCAAGCCAAGCATCGAACAGGAGAACCTCTTGCTGTGAGGTAACAATGCTACCATCGTACCACCGTGGTTAGCGATACACAGTGATATCTATATACACACTCAACTGTGATGTACACAGTTTTATTTTTAGCAGACACAGCCATGGTTCGAATCCTGGGAGTGGCAGTAATCTGTATGCAGAAACATACCCCTCAACTGTACAGATTTGTCCAGAATGTCCAGATAATTGGCCCATACCTGCTGCCTGTTACCCTGTCCCCTGGCATATCAGTGTGATGATCTCTGACATTTAGGCAGCATTTAATGCCATATAACCGACTGTCAGACCTGTAAATATTCTGAAAATGTATATGAAAAAAAAACTGTCATTGTAGCAACTCACCAAAGGTTTATGAGGGCAATAGTCAAAATATGTCACAGTGTCACCTGCATGTTGTCAAGACATGCCCAGAGTGTGTGCTATAAGAGATAGAGAGGTATATGCATAACATCAACCTGTAATCTGGGAATATGTGTAGAAACAGTCAGATAGTGTTAACAAACAATACCTCCACAGGTATACCATGTAAAAGGTGTATACTGCAGATAAAACACAGTTCGTGTATATAGTTATCTAAAACCATACAACTGTCCAAACTAAGGCCATAGGGTAGTGCAATAATACGTGTAAGGTACAGATTACAGCACTGACTAAGAACATAATGAGAACTACAGGGATATACAAGTTGTTAATTGACATTTTTCTCTCTCCTCACCATATCTGCAACAATAATCTGAATACACAACTCAATGGGTATGTGTACAATTAAATCTACTGTTGGGACATATGTCCTATTGTTTGATAAATATTTACATTTGTTTCTATGCATGTGCCATGTTGAAATACACCCACAATGGTGGCATGCTGCCAACATTGTATCTGCATGCTGTTGTAATGGCCACTCTGGTTCCATATATGCATGTGGTCTGTTTGCTATGCAATTGTTCCATATCTGGTGTTTTGGGTTAATGGGAATATCTATGCATGCTGTTATACCTAATCCTGGAATGTGTTAACTATTACTAACCCACATATGTTCTAAAATTGAAACACCATAGCATGTTTGGGAAGGCCGGTCCCAGCAGACCCACCTCTCCCACCTCATCTGGCCATGGCACTGGACACCAACATGTCTAGCGCCCACCCCCGGGACCTCTGCATCCGCTGGTCCTGCACCACCTTTAGGTGGAACCGCCTCAGGTGATGGGGCTTCTCCACCATGAGCGGGCATGGACAGGATACTGTCACTTCTCATCAGGTCTGGGGTCTGGTGTGTAGCGAGCTTCGCAGGGAGTTTGGAGACCTGCTATGCCAGCTTGAGGGCCACTTGGTGCATTTAGAGGGTCACCCTGCCCATCTTACTCAGCCACCAGCACAGCCACCTTCAGGGCCGTGAAGGTGCAATGGTGACTGCCCATGGGTGGGGACCTCAGTCCCACTGTTTCCATTAGGGGGCTCTTGGGCTTCCAACTTTCAAATGCCCCTCCCCATCCAAGGTGTTTATCCCCCACATGTGTCATATACCACCCCTGTATGCTGTCTTGTCTGTCTTGTCTTTTATCCTACCCAACCTACCTCTCCAAATATACCTACTATCTGTCCCCAACATCCCACTCTCACCTTAAAAACGGCACTCTGTTGCCCAAAGAAAAATCTCGCCCTATACATAGCTGTCCATTTCACACATGTGTCCACTGGAAACATGTAATCTGGTCTAATTAGCTTCACAACATATTATTGTTGGTCTCACCCCTCTCTCAGGGGTATGAGTGTCCAAATCTACCTCTAAATCAGTATATATGTACAGCTGTTGCTGTAGAAGAAATAGGCAGCTATGGACCTTCCCTACACCCATCCTGTACATCCCTAGCTATTTTCCCTACTGTCTTTTCCTCTTTGTGCCCCTTTTCACCACTTTCCTATCAACCCTTTTTCTTTTCTTTTAAAGATATTAGCATGGGGGTAAGTGGGAGTAAGCACTTTTAAGCAGCAGTAAGTGGGTTTACGCCTGTTTGTGCAGGGGTAAGCAATGACTACACAGGATAAGCAATTTAGAGGCTAACTGACTGTAAACATATTTAACCAGAAGTTAACATTGCTTACCATTGCCCAAACCCGCACAAACCTGCTTAAAAGTGCCTTAATCACTCTGTATCCAATGGCCCTTGTTCTGCCCAGTAACAAAATAATCAGCCTTTGCAAGTCTCGAAGCCAGAACCCTGCACATCATAGCCAAAGTGCTTTATCACTAAGCCATGTCAGATATACATAGCCCTTATGTTTTAACAAACATATCCTCCAGCACAGTCATTCAAAAGTACAGGAAATGTATTTATACATGTAGATGTATGTGTGTGTGTATATATATATATATATATATATATATATATATATATATATATATATATATATATATATATATATATATACATCTATAGATATATATGTCTACAGATATATGTATATATATATATATATATATATATATATATATATATATATATATATATATGTGTGTGTGTGTGTGTATATACAGATATATATCTATAGATATAAAACAGAACACAGCAAATACATATATGACCAAAGGCACCATTAATGGGGGTGAGGGGACCCAAGCTAAGTACCTCTTGTAATTACTAATATCATCCCCTGCCCCACAGCCAAATAGATCTGCCTTGCAACACAGTACCAACACTTGCAAGTCCCATACCCAGGACCCTACACAACATAGCCACCAAAAGTTAACAGTAATCCATCCCACCTGTATGATGTCAGCATGGTATCAATAACATATCATGCAATGCAGTCAGGCTACCATAGGGAATGTACAATGTGGAAGCAATAAACATTCAGACAATACATATATACACACACACATATATGCAGATATACACACACACACACACACATATATATATATATATATATATATATATATATATATATATATATATATATATATATATATATATACATACACATGAGTCCCCTTCACATGGTCGACTTTTCACAAAGTCGACTTTCATATGGCCAAGACCATACGATTGACTTTTGAAAATCTGACCATGGGGAACCGTTATCTCCGTACAGTGCAGAATGGGAAAATTCCCCTCTTCCGTACTGTAATGCGATCTCAGAGTTGGTATATTTTAGTTATGAGGGGTGTGGGTGGCGGAGCCCCCCATGGGGGGTGCAGGGGGGTTTTGCGCCCTTGCTAACAGTTTAAGGTAAGTGTTTGTTGTATTTTTTTTTTGTTTATTTTACATGGTTGGCTTTCCAAAAGACGATAATATGGTCTTGGCCATATGAAAGTCAACTTTGTGAAAAGTCGACCATGTAAAGTAGACCCATATACATATATATATATATATATATATATATATATATATATATATATATATATATATATATGTATATACACATACACACATATACATATTACTACGTATAGATATGTATAGGAAGATACATATTTAGAGGGTGCACAACATATTGAACAGCCAGTATTCCTACAGTTACCACATTTTAAAATGGACAGTGTATGATTATCTCATACAAAAGACAGTTATTGCATGAAACATACCCGCAGAGAAGTCAAAGGATATGACACCACACACGGATTTGCATACATAAGAAATGTTTATTTGTGTACTATTACAGTTGTATTTGCCATGTCATATAGCTGTTAGGTGTTTGAAATACATATTAACTGAGTAATGCAACTCTCAAGCAGATCATTTTATACAGTAATCTGAAAGCATAACATATGTCGCTGTCCAAGTCAAGACCTTCAAGTAGTACAACAGTAAAGAAAGACTGGGCCAGAGGATAATCAATCAACAGCAAGTATTGCAGATATAGTTCAGCAGTCTCCAATTACACTCTGTACTCAACCCCTAGGGGGAAAAGAATGAAGCTGTCACAATGGGGATGTATCTGTTACATAACAATGCTTAACTTAAAACATCACTATCACACTGGCAAACAGAACAGTCTGTATGACAGTAAGCACTAGGCCATCAATGTTCCCAAGGTGAAATGTATGAAAATGTACAGCCATATACCTTAAGGTGTCTTACTAATGATATCCCTCACATGTTGTAACAGCCTAGGTTATATATGGTGCATACCCCTCCCCATAGACTGGTTTATAGGGGCATATAACACTGACCTCTGGACTGCACAAGGGCACTCATGTTTTGTACAGCTGTAGCCCACGTATATATGGACCCTACCTCACAATATGTGTGGGGACCACAACATCACTGGAATGATGGCAGGAATGGCAGCATGACATAATCACAGGCCACTACATAACAACCTCTTACTGCATGTCATATGGACAAAACCTAGTATATAGGTGGAGGACAGAGGCCAGAACACAGGGTCATATTTGCAATATTGTTATTATACACCGAGAAAGTTGCTGGTTAGTAGGTTCATAGGTTGGTACTAGGCTATCGGTCGTAGGGTCTATACAAGCCTAGCCGTAACAATTCCCTGGTGATTGTTTCCCAAAGTATTTACTTCCCTGGACCCATGTCTAGCAGGGCGACTGACGTGATCCCCAGGGTGAATTTCCTATCTCCCATCCAATCAAGGTTCCTTTTGAAGAGGTCCAAAGAGGAGCTCTGCTTGACATGTATGGGCAGTCTATTCCAGAGTCTGGGGAGTCTCTGGGTCAGGAACCTCTCCCTCCAGCATGTTTTGTTCATTGTGATGACAAGGTTTAGATGCCTGGAGTGTGTGTCTCTGAGGGATTGGGATTTCTTTAAGTGTAGCATGTCCAACAGATCTGGATTTGACATGGCCTTGTATGTTAAGCAGAGATCGTCTCTGAGTAGACGATATGCAACAGAGTATAGGCAGAGTTTTTTTTTAGTTGGTCAGCAAAAGGTATCTGCTTCAGGCCTGTGATTTTTTTTTAGTGAGCTATTTCTGTGGCCTTTCCAGTTGCTGCAGATGCCTTGAGAGGTACATACCAAACAGGGCATTGTATTCTATAATGAGTCTAATGAAGGATAAGTACAGTGGGACAGTAACCTCCTTTTTTCTAGATGAAAAGCCCTTAGTGATGAGGTGTGCCACAAAGAAGGATTTCCTGACTGTTGTGGTGATGTGGTTATCGAAGGTGAGACCAATGTCTACCTGTGTCCCTAAGTCTCTTATCACACTTTCGATGTTTAGTGCACTGCCACCTATGTGGTAATTCACGGGTACATGTTTTTTCCCAAAGGGGATAACTATATATTTCTTGGCATTGAGCTTGAGCCCATGGCTCTGGCACCAAGCATCTGTTTCTGTAAGGCCCTTTTGTAGAATATCCACATAATTTGGGGATTCAATAATGGCTCCCAGTTTGCAGTCATTGGTGAACTTTGTTAGCCAGAGTCTCTTAGTGTTGGCCTGTACTTCAGAGAAGTAGATACCAAAAAAGAGCGGTCCCAGGACTGAACCCTGAGCTACTCCACTTGTCACTTGTTTAGAGCTGGATTTGGAGCTGGCTACTTTTACCGTGTGGGTTCTGTCAGTAAGCCAGTTGGCAACCCATCGAGTGATGTAGGGATTAATGCCCAGTTTAGTAAGTTTTTCTATGATTCCCGAGTGGGGGATGGTGTCAAAGGCCTTGGCAAGGTCCAGATAGGCTGTATGGACCACCTTACCTTTATCCACAGCTCTGGAGACTGATTCAAAGAAGTCAATCAGGTTCAGGAGACAAGATCAGCCTTTCACAAACCCAAACTGCGTTGGGTCCAGTGTTTGAAGGTTGCCAATGTCTTTGTTTATAAGTTCCATAGGTTCATAGGTTCATACTAGGCTATCTGCCCTAGGGCATTTATAAGCCTAGCCAGAGTGTGTGTGGCTTTCACCACCCCGTAGGATGAGATACTTACACCCATTAGTTTCTGTTGCCTCTGTCCAGCAGTGATACAGAGATGATTCCCCGTACTCCAACCATCTCTCATCCACTCTCTTCATTGGAGCTCTCTAGGGCAGTGAGTCTGAGGACTCTGCCCTCACATGGGAGTGTCTGGAGTCTCCTGGGTGATGGAAGCACATGGGTGATGAATCCATATCCTCAGCTAGTTTAATATGCCGTCTGGTTTCTAAGTCTCTTGCTCGTTTTTCTGGGAGAGCATGTTTTTTGGATTTTTGAGGTGAGGCCTGTCATATCAGGCCATGGCCTTGATGCAGGCAGGTATCACAGACTGAATAGCTGGAGGCATTCTTCAGTCGGACATCATTATGACATATGTTTGAGCCTTATCCTTGACATATGTTTTTTTGGGTCTTTTTTTGCGCTGCAGGTGGTGTCGGGTCTTGTCAATTCCCGAGGTGGGTGTGTGGATTTGTTCATTGGGGGCGTAGAGTGATGAGTACAGTGTGATCTGATGATCTCTGATCTGGATGTATGACCTCTCCTGTCCATCATGTGGATAATGTAGGTCTTCCAGGTCGGCAGGGCAATGTCTGTGTCAAAAGAGGTGTCAAAGTCAACCAGGTCCCCAGGTCCTGATAACTTCTTCCCCCTGATAACTTTACTATGTGATAGTGGATTACCATTTTTCCCCAAGGTATGACTATAGGTTTTTTTTGTTTGTTTTCCCAGGGGTATGACTATACATTTTTGGCATTTTTCTTAAGGCCATCTCTGGAGGATGTCTGTATCCTGATGGAGTGTCAATCTGGGTGCCCAGTTTGCAGTCAACTGCAATTTTGTCAGCACAATCCCCTATGTTTAACTGCAAATTTTAAAAAAATAAATGCCGAACAAGGCTGATACAGGGCTTAGAATTCTGACATGGCACCTTAACTCTAACCCTGTGTGTTCTGTCCCTTGAGCAAAGTTTGCAACCCATCATCTTGTGACATGTGGTTTACATCTAAGCTGGTGAGCTTTCTATGATGCCGAGTGGGGTATTGTGAACGAGCTTTTTTGCTTTAGATCAAGGTAGGTTGGTGTGAACTGCTCCCCCCTCATCAATAGCCTTAGTGACCCGAAAAAAGAAAAAAAATTGACCAAGTTCAAGAGCAGGATCTGCCCTTGAAAAAGCCAAATTGGATAGGATCAGTGTCTCCCCTTTGTTTTGTCTTTATTATGTGTTCATCTCCTCTCTGGCTTTGCAGACAGCAGACAAGGTCAAGCACTTCGGGGGGGTATTCAGGGTACCTTTGTGGAGTGGGACAATACATTCCATGGCCTTGCAGATCAGGCTCATCAGACAGATGGGGTGGTAGTTCTTGGGATCCAAGGTGGATCACCCCTTGTTGCGTGGGATAACTGTAGCTCTGCATCACTCAGTGGGCATGAAGCCTACGGTGAGGCTGTGGTTAAGCATGACACTTAGGTGAGGTACCAGTTCATTTTGCAGTTCATGTAGTATACAGCCTGGGATGTCATCTGGTCCCATGGATGCTGTATTCTTAGCTTTGTAGAGTGCGTTTTTTACCTATGTGGCCATTATTACTGGAATTTGGCAATCTTTCAGTATTGTGATGGGCTTTCTAGGGGGTGAGAAGGGGTTGAAGTTTGCACTGAATTGATCTGCCAGGATATTGGCAATATCCTTGGGATCAGTATATTTAATGCTATTCTGTTGCAGCTTAGAGCAGACATGAGCATTGCCATTTAGATTCTGGACATAGCTATAGAATGCCTTGTGGTTTTCTTTGGAATCTTTGGCAATTTTATTTTCATAACTAGCTTTGGAGGATTTTATGAGGGATCTCAGCTTCTTACTGGGGCTGGTATAAGAGTTTTTTGCATCCTGGGATTTTCCTCTTTTCTGCAGCAGTTTCTTCCTTTTGTTGCAAAGTGTATGCCAAAGGACCACCAGATTGGCTTCCTTTTTTTGGAGGAGAGTGTCTTGGTTCTCTTGGGGATGGCACGATTCATGCACTAGTGGATGTGCTCGTACAGTGCCTTAGTGTAGGATTTAACAGTCAGATTTTCAGTTCCCATATGCATGGGTGTCATGAAATTTGTCACTTCTGACTTGAGTAGCATGAAGTTGGCTTTGGAGAAGTTTTTTTATAAAGGTTTTGTTACTGGGTGGTGGGGGTGGGATGTGTATGTCAAGAGTGATTAGCTTATGGTCAGACCTGACCAACGAGGATGTGACCATAGGTGTGGAGCATCAATTTCCCATGTTGGTAATGACCAGGTCTAGGATATTGGAGCCCTGGTGGGACTAAGGATTAGTTGATCCATGGCATTGGAATTTATGAATTCCAAGAACTGTTGGGCAAAGGTGTTGGTACATGAGTAGTTTTCCCAGTTAATGGCAGGGTAGTTGAAATCACCCAGTATTAGGGTGTTTGTTTGTATTTTAATATTTTCCAGTATGTTTAGAAAGGTGTAATGAGAATCTTGGGGCATGGTCGGGGATCTGTCGCAAGTTGCAGTTTGGAATGCAGTCTTACCTAGTGTTAGTTCCACCTGGAGAATTTCGGATTTTATTTTATTTTATTTACATTTGTTGACTGGGAGTGTCTGACTGGATGTAGATCCATTTTCAGCGGAGGCCTGGGGAGAAAAGCTCCACAGTTAAAATATACAGACAGTAGTTACATTGGATTTACATAGTGATCAACAATTTGATTAACATAGCAATTAATTGCAAACATAGTTACAGATGAAGACCATAGTACCTCAGTAGACAACTAGAATCTTTATCTGCGAAGTACGTAACAGACATTCTGTTAATTAGATGCATTGTGCTGGGCAACTAGCCTGGTGTTGTGAATATCCTTGGTGAATATGGACACTCCTCCACCTTTAGTGTTTCGGTCCTGGTTTGGTGGCCGAAAAGTGTGGTAAGAGTTGTAGCCTGGTATTGCAGGGGTGCTCTCTTGGAGCCTTGAACCAGGACTCAGTTACTGCACAGATATTGATGTTCTCCATTTTTAGGAGTGCCTCGAGAGAGTGCATTTTGAGGTTTAGACTTCTAGCATTGAGTAGCATTACCTTCAGACTTTGCATGTTTGTACCTGTTACAGTGGTGGTTTTGTCCTTTGAACTTTGCCTAAAAAAGGCACTATAGGGGTGGCAAGAGCCTTAACCAGTAACCTGAATCCCAGGGGCAAAAGGTGCAGACAATCTCTGGCAAAGGATCGTGGTCTGTCGATCATATCATCCCAGGCAGACAGATACTGGATCCCCTTTGAATGACACCAAAAGCTTAGACAATTGTTGAAGTCAATCATTCTGTCCTTATACTGTGGTATCATTCTGGGCGAAGGTAGGATGCTACTCAAGGCTAGGGCCATAACTGCCTGGGCCACATGATCCGAGAGCTCTTCCATGTCTCTTTTCTTGTCATCCAGGAAGGTATGTCTTAAGTTATTCACTCTAACATGGACAATGACAGAGTCATATTTGTACTTGTTGTGGAGTGACTTGAGTGCATGCTTTATTTGTCTGATCCTGGAACCCGATAGGTAGCTGAATGTAATTTTCTCCTTTTTCAGCCTGGTGGGTGGAACATCAGTCTGCCTGGCTATAGAGTCACCTATGACTAAAGTGTTGGGTATGTTGTCTTGCCTTAGGGGCTGCTGTTGGGTGGTGCACTGGTGTTGTGAGCTATGTGACACTTTGGTTGTGACTGGTGTTTGCGTTTCAGCTTCAGAGGTCCTTGTTGCTTTGGCAGGTTAATGTTAAGAGCCTCCACATATGTGGGTTTAGTGTTGCTATGTGTGTGTTGGCGGTTTGTGGGTTTAGAAGGGCTTTGTGTTGCTTGAGGTGTAGTGCGGGTGTTAACCTTCTCCTCTTGACTGTCTAGTACAATCTTGGGTGGAGAAAGCTTTGCTTCCAGTTTGGCTATGTAAGTGCAACTCTCACAGGCTATAGTGTTTGTTGGTAGGAGAAGAGGGTTGTCTGTGTACATGAGGCAATTGCTTCATTGCCCTAGTATGCCCAGATTCACCAGGTGGACAGGATAAATCACTTGAAGCTGACCTTTGGACATGCCTGGTTTGATGCTTTTTTTTTTTTGTAAAGTGCAAGAGCTGATTTCCCTTACCTTAGCAAGGTACTTTGCAATTATAGGCTGTTTAGTGCCTATGATTAATTTCTCCTTATTAACAAGGAGAGTTGAGTGCTTGTATCAGTTTAAGACTTCATAGTGCTTTCCAGCAGGTTTTAAAGCAAGTGCTGTTCACAGGGATGCTCAAAGGTAAGATGAACTAAATGGCTTATCCTAAACACTGCAGTGTGCACTAGAACAGTTAGATGTGGAAGTAGGTAACTTAAGTTTTACCTGTCTAAACAGTTACATTTTAGTGGAGAGTCACTATTTTTAAAACAGCAAGATAGATTGAAAGGGGATGGTCACTTTTACATTCTGCTAATATGGAATACAGTAAGATGGCCAATAAATTTAAATAGTTGAAGGGGAGTGATTTCACAAAATGATAATTTTGTGCTTACTCACACAAGCCAGTAAAAACAGAGAGGAAATGACATGCACGGTCAAATTAATATAATGGAAAGGCAACTAGAAAGACAGTGGTGTTTAAGAAAACTACAGTAACCGGGTGGCAGGGTGGGGAAAAAATTTCTGCCTGACTCACAAGAGACAGAGCTGTGGTCTCTTTTCAAGTTTTAATATGCAGTTAAAAGCAGAATACAAGTAAAACACAAGGTAAATAAAACAAATCACAGCTTTCAAATAGAAAAAGGCAATAAAGTAATACAACAAATAAAAAGCAAACTAACCTTTCTCTCACAACAAAGTGTAGCAGAGTCTGAGTGAGCCATTCTAGTAAAGCTCTAAAATGTTTTATTTTACCTCTTAAATAGAAGGTTTAGTTCCTAGCTCCACGCCCTCAGTTCACAGATGATTAACCTTAACTGACCTGTTCTATTGACCTGTACTAATTTCTGCCTGACTCACAAAAGACAGAGCTGTGGTCTCTTTTCAAGTTTTAACATGCTGTTAAAAGCAGAATACAAACAAAACACAAGGTAAATAAAACAGATCACAGTAGTCAAAATAGAAAAAGGCAATAAAGTAATGCAACAAATAAATAGCAAACTAACCTTTCCATCACAGCAAAGTGCAGCAGAGTCTGGGAGAGCCTTTCTAGTAAAGCCTGGTGTTACAGGATTGTTTGCAACATACCCTTAGTCAGGAATATGAAGTCAGAAACACAAATGGATATAGCCATGTACTGATAGCACTCAACAGACAGGATGCCAGTGATATATCTGAGACAAGACCTGTGTGGTGGACAGACAAAACATAACAGGCAATCCTCTGGCCATCAAGTGGATAGGCCCACAGTTGAGAGCTATGCAGACAGACTGCATTCCATGCTAAACTAGTATGTACACACAAACCCTGTAAAAGTAGTGGTATACAATGCATATAACAACACTATTCACACTGTCTGTAGGTCTGGAACCTTATACAAATATGTAGCTGGCCTGAGTCTGCAAGTTCTCTTGTAAGAGGTATTGCTACCTGCTGTCTGTAACACTGCTGACCACACACAGGAAGGGTGCCCTCCATACAGAAAGGCAAATGGACCATGCCCACATGATGTAGGAATTTATAGTAGTGGGTTGCCATAGCATTGGTAATTGGAAGTAGTACACAGCAGGCTGCATGCAGGTAGCAAATGGTGGACACTGACTGGTGCAGAGGCCATCATCTGATCATCACCTACAAAATCCATGCTGCAATCTATTCATAGCAGCTTAATCCATTTAGTGGAAAGAGACTGAGATAGAGAGCGAGAGAGAAAGAAAAAAAACAAACAAACAAACACACATCCATCCATCCACACAGCAAACTGCATCCAGAAGAGACAGCATTCCCACAACAGGTATATGAAGCATATATGCATGTAATTGAATGTAGTGCTTGGTCCATAATAATGGGATAGATGATGTGGAATGATTTATATGTGCCATCGGGTGTTGTTGTTGTAATAATGTCCAGCTGAGCAACTGCTATGGATAATAATGTCTGTCCCTGTGGGTAGTTGGCCATACCTGTCAACTGTGCAGATCAGCACTGACTGACAAGATGTAAGCCATCATAGTGTGTGTTGTGTACTGCAAGACATGTATATTAGTGTGGCCAATAGCTGGTGGTGGAAGTAATGCCATTATGATGGACACTTGAGTTTCAGAGCCCACCACTTGCAAGTCAGTCATGTTAACATGTAATGTAGCATGCACAAATGCCATAGGTGTGTAATAGGCTTACCTGCAGTCTGTCTCTATATATACCCCTGTAATGCTATGTTGTGTCCACATGTGGCACCTGTCTGTGTTGTATCAAGGCAGAACAGTGCAGCTGTGCAGGAAGGAGAGTTAGAGAGTGTGGACTTGATGTCTGAATGCACTATATATATATATATATATATATATATATATATATATATATATATATATATATATATATATGCATACAACTCATAATATATATCTACACAAATTTAGAGATTACATAGGTAATATGTCACATATCAGGTTTATGTAATGTTAACATATGCAGTAATGTGGTCCCATGGCATATCAAGGAAGAGGGCATCATATCAATAAGGGTGTGTACACTCCCTATAGCCACGGTAAGGTTTGAAGGTTGTCAGTGCAATTGTATCGTATTGGCCATACATGCACCACTGATGATGAAATCTGTAAATCAGACATCAGGCATTCACAAATGACATCTGTCCACATATCATCCCAGGTATGTGCCGGACAAACACATAAGGGCTGTGAGCAGCAGAGAAAATATAACTGACACAATAATACACATTCAACAATACACCTATGAGGTATGGTGCACAGTACATGTCAGGGTGCCGAACAGGTGAACATCAATACTGTGTACATGGGTGCAGTGTGTTCCAGGGGATGGAGCATCACCTACTAACACAACTCATGCATCACAGAGATGTATAATGTTGCTAGCAGGGATTGACTATAGCTGCACTGCATGCTGTTGAGTGCCATATGTCATGCATGTTGACAGATGAGTAATGGGAGATCTGTGTGTAATATCTTTGTGCAACCTCACCTGTAAGTGTGTGTGTGTGTGTGGGGGGGGGGGTTTATTTTGTCTGTATGTGCTATCTGGTGGAGTGGAGGGGGTTGATGTATGTAGGATGTGTGTGTGTGTGTGTGTGTGTGTGTGTGTGTGTGTGTGTGTGTGTGTGTGTGTGTGTGTGTGTGTGTGTGTGTGTGTGTGTGTGTGTGTGTGTGTGTGTGTGTGTGTGTGTGTGTGTGTGTGTTTGTCCATGTACGCACTTGTGTGAGTGTGGGGTTGTTCATACCTCTCAACTTCCCTTTGAAATTGTGCAGTACATGGACATGGACAGACACATGAGACACCAGGAATACTTTTCTGACATGTAATCTCAGGACAGCTGATAGTGTAATAAGGTCTGTAGTATGGAAAATGCATTGAGAGGGAAACTAGACACCAGGGATACTGTTATAATTGCAATCAGCAGAAAGTTTAAAGAATGCCCACATATGCAGCACTACAGATGCATTGGGGAATTATTAGACAACAGCAGAGAGTGTTTCCAAATATTACTGTAGTCCACATAAAAAGTTAATAGAGCAACAGATCTTGCATCTACTAAACAATAGTTATGTATGACACTCCAGTGCATGACATTATTGACTGACTGTAGTAGTCCCTAACATATGGGGCCATGCTCAAGAGTTCTGGACAAACTCAGGGTGAATACTGGATGACAACAGAGAGTCTTTGAAACACTGACTCCAATCACATCAAAGAGGTAATGGAGTAACAGGTCATGTTTTGTGATCACTTTTCTAGGCAATAAGAAGGATACGTTAATGATTGGTATTATTGACTGCAATTATCCAAGAATGATGCAGGATTGGGAATGTAAGAGAATAAACTAGGGACAGTCTGTAAACTCAGGGACAGATACATATTATGGTGGAATGTCAGTGAGTGTGTGTGTGTGTGTCTGTGTGTGTGTATGTATGTGTGTGAGTGTATGTGTGTACTGTTAAACAATGACGTACAGGTCTTAAAGTGCATTTCTTGTTTTCCCCTCACAGCTGGAGAGGTGGATCACGGTCCCTCCTGCAGGAAATCTGATGTTGGTGTCCATACAGAAGGTCTGCATCAGTTCGTCAAAACTTCAGCAGTTCGATCACCATATGTTCGAACTGTGAAGTTCAAAAACTGATTATCGCGAAGCCACAGAACACAGAATTCTTTCCCAGGGACAGAATTTGGTGGGCCATTTCTGTGGCTTTGCTATTTTCAGCACTGTGATGGGAAGTTACGGGTCGGTTTCAGGTAAGTGTGCAATTGTGCGGATGGTAGGGTTAGGGCACGGGTTAGGTGAGTTAGGGCGTGGGTGAGCTGGGTGTGCGATAGTTACAGACTTTACGGTTAGGGTGGGATAGGTGAGTTAGGGTTGGGGTGCGGGTCAGGTGATGTGCGATAGTGACAAACCTTAGGGTTAGGGTTTGGGTTAAGGTAAGTGGATAGATAGTGGTGTATGTACAGTTTAGTGTAGGTTAGATGTAGGATTTTAAGTGTATGTGTGTGTATTGCTGTTTTTTGTGTGCTTGTGTTGTGTGTGTGTTTCTTGGAACATCTATTTTTTCCCCTTGGAAAAAAATCACTGTTCTAAGCCTTGATGGTTTTGCACTTCAAGGTTAGAAGTTCGAACATATAGTGTTCGAACTTCTGCCATTTCCTCGAAGTGGTATAGACACCATACAGACACTGCAAATGATGATAGGTGTGTTGATGCACAGGCGAGGTTGTCAGAGGCTGAAGCTGCGTCATCGTTTGACATCCTGCTGATATCTACCCCATCCCCGCACACAGTCACAATGGCTATACATACCCCATCATCAGTGGCCATAGCAGAGGGACAGATGGCGGTTAGTGGCATGGGACAGGACAATGTGGAATCTATAACACGTGTCTGGACACAGCAGCCATAGCCGGATGTCCGGTGGAATACCGCATAGGCAGATGTACAGGGGTGCTCGTTGGAGGGTTGCTCATCATTGTGCAGTGAAGTGCCACATATGAAATCACCAGATGCATGTTTCAGGCTATCATGAAGGTGCAGGCATGTATGGAAGGGTACACCAGACAGGCTCCGAGGCTGCAGAGGGTTACTCATTCAGCTTTTACTGACAACATTCATGATCTTGCAAGTGCCCTCCATTATTTTACAGAGGTCATGGATAGACAGTAGTTTAGATGGTGGGACTCCTTGACTGGGGATTGTTTGTGCTCGAGCATGTGGTTGGAGTGGTGTGACAGCCATGTGTGTGTAGGTGAGCAACACCAACAGCTGGAGGTCGACGTGGATGTGCAAGGACACCAAGCCGTTCCCATAGTGGCAGTACCAGCCCCAGCACTGCAGGGGGACTGTCTACACCACACCACAGCAGGCCACGTGCCTGTAGCCCTGGCCAGTCCCAGGAGGGACCTGGTTCCAGCGGACATATGCCATCATCAGGCGAGATTAACATATCGTGACTTGTACCTGGATGTGCCTGTGGAATCCCTGGCAGGCACAGTTCTCATGTCCATGGCCAGAGGTGATAAACTGCACACTATGCCAGGTATGGTCTGCAGCTGTCCAACAAATACCTGTATAGGGCAGCCACATGGCAGAACTGTGTGCATGCATACTCACACACAATACAAACACAGCTAGGGGCAAACCCATACCTACACACACACCACATCACCATGGCCATATCAATAATTAAACCCCCTCACTCGCACACATGGTGTCAAATGTATGGCTCAGCCTTGATCTCTGGCAAGCCAGCAACACACCCTGTGCATATGATGATACCTGTTTCACATCCTTGTCATACATAACATCGATGCAGGGACAGGTTAATATGGGTCTGATGCACTCGGTGACTGTACTATGGTGCACCAATGTACTGCTGTGTAACATGTTGTCAGCAGTAAAGTTTAATGCTTACATGTCAGGAAGTGTAGCTGTCCAGCCATGATGCATTATAGCTGTTATTAACACTGAGTGATTGTGGTCTCCATAATGTAATCCTTTTGTGTTGTAGGTGTCCATATGTCAGCAGGAGGATGGTCTGCTGTCGTATCCTACAATGGGTATGGCACTGTGGTGACACCTTGACTGCCATATTCTGGGTACAGATGAACACATGCCACAGGTCTGTATAACAGTTACTGCATGTGCCACATGGCTGATAGGTCTGGGGGTGGTGTATACAGGTGAGTGCATGGTGGCTGCTGTTAGTAGTCCATCTACAGTGGACAATGATAAGTGTACTGGGTGGTACACACCACATGTTTGTGTGTAACACACACAGAGGCTTGGGTGTTGATGCAATACACAGAGAATACTGTACACATGAATGTATGTAACTGTGCAAAGAACACATTGTAGCTTATGTAATGCCACCAAGCCAGAATAGGCACAACACAATGGGGAAAGAGCAGTCTGCTAATTTAATGTCATCGCTGATGATACTGGCAGGGTATGTGTCCCCTTCCCCAATGTAGTGCAATCCTCAACTCAGGAAACATAGGTGTGCTGGTGTGGGTGGCACAGCCCTACCCTTTGGAGGGTGAGAGGTGCTGTAGAACAGCAGATAGTGTGATAGACAACTACCTAATCTGTTAACATGAACTGTACAGTATTATGGCCAGCTAAGTGGGAGATACACTCAACAGTAAATGCAATGATGGTGGCTATGTCCATAAGAGCCAAACCCAGCTATATATACCAACCCCAGTATTGCTGCACACCTATACAGTGGAGAAGAAGGCATTTACACATCTACCACTAGTTGTAATGGAATGTATGTCCACAGGATGATACCTGTGAAATGTTAGCATATGCTAGCCAGTTCTCAGACAGATGACCTCCTGGAACATGTATATTCTGCAAATGGAAGTAGATTCCTTCACATACATACATACACACTCTTACTTATCAACACTGGGACTAGACCCCTACCTAGGTATGTAGTGCTACTGATGTGTGTGGCTTTAATTGCACACACCACACAGCTTTTAGGATGAGGTGTGTTCCAGGTTACATGTTACATGAAGAACATTCCCAGGCCTGTACAGTATGGTAATGGGAATGTACCGGTTGTTTATGGACAATATATAGTGTGACATACTGTCATATACACATTGACAAACACATAGTCAGACAGACACATCTGCCCAGATAGTGTGAGGTTTTGTATTTTGGGTAAACCATTTTGTTCTGAAAGTGGGGGAATTTATATTCAAATTACTTGAACTAGAAACTAGAATGATTTTGAAATATAACACATTAAAGCCTTATGGATTAAATTTGGAATTAAGTATTTATTAAGTAATATTAATAATTATAAGACATTATTATTAATATTTTGATAGATAAGATAATATTGTTGATTATGTTTTTGATATTAATTTGTATTAAATTTTATATTATATTATACACTATGTGCACTTTGATATATGACTTGATAGCATTTTAGAAAAACAGGGAAAAAAATACTATGTGATCACTTTAAGACTTGATTGATGAATTAGTTAATTAACTGAATTAATAGAATAATTAGTGCTAATCAACATGATTTTTATGTATAAATACTGTTGGTAGCACATTGTACTTATGATCCTTTGAAGGCGAAAGGCCGAGGTACAAGATCGTAATAAAGAAGAATTACTGGTTTTTGGTGTTGGTATGTGTTTGTGAACTGTGAACTGTTGCTGATTTTCGTGAGTGTATTTGGATTATTGCTTTTCGTTTTGCCAACATCTACCAGTAACATGACTCAAACAAGTGGAGCTTCGGGGCAGAATATTTTGCCAGGAGCAACCTGCTTTGCTGACATGGTTAATGAACGAGAAAGAAAGTTTTCCAATATGGATCCATGGAACGTTGGTGCAAATAAGCAGGTAGATGATCGCTTTGGGTCTCTGGAGAGACTTATGAATAAGGAAATTGCCTTATTTCTAGATACATGCCTTTTAGAGAAATATGTTAATTTAAACCTGACACCAAGAGGTTTGCGCATAGATAAATTACCTGCTACTGAGTTCTCTGAGGAGGAACAAGATCTGATGGATGAATGGAAGTTAGCGTCTCTTGAGTGTACAAATAAGTGGCTCCGTATTTTAATAAAACGGAACCAGAGAGCGCATGAAAAATTAAAAAATGAAATTTTGCATCTGCAGGACGAGGTGGTGGGGGAGTCCTGCTTTAAGATGCAATTTGCTAAAATTACTGACAAAATCTCTAAACTAGAAACTGATATTCTGCTGTGAAAAAGAAACAAACTGTTGCGTGACATGAAGGACTATGAAAGTGGCATCTTATTTTCATGGCAACGTGAGGTAACGCGTAGCAGATCAAAGGTCAGGAGAAGTTCGCAGACACAACGCAGCACTTCAGCGTCCTCGGGGGAACGGGAAAGGAACAACTTTACTAAAAATGTGACTTTTGCTAGTTTCATTAATAATGGACTTGGTGAAAATGAAGGCGCAAATGGCTCTTCCTCTAATGTTTCTACCACTGATGGTTCCTTTCAGGCCAGTAAATTTGGTCGAGGAAGAAATGGGAGAAAGGGTAGAAACCACTTTAAGGAGTGAGCAAGTGAGTGCACAAGGGGAAAATATTTTATGTTTGGTTAATTTGTCTGATTTAACTATCAGTGATGCTATGAGGTCTGTGTTATTTAAAGGTAGTAAACTTATACCAACCTTTTTCCCATCTCTTGGTGATCTATACTTTGAACTGAAAAGGTTCGTTAGGAAATTATATTTGAAAGTGTTTTTTCATGGTGATAAGGCTGACGATGCTAATAATATAGTAGGTGAGAATTCTGAATGTGATGATGTTGAGGATGATGACGAATTATTAAATCTGTCTGTTTATGACTATGAAAATGCTGATTTGATTTCTGAAGATGAAAATGTGCCTTATGTTAGTAATAGTGAAGGTTACTACACGGGATATGGGAGAATGTTATTACCATATTTAACTTCTGACAGTAAATTTACACCTAATATTAAAGTACCTGTTATTTCGACTTTCTTTAAAATAATATTTAAAGAAATAACAGTATTAATGGAAAATCTTAAGAAAAGTTCTAAATATTATAATTTAAATAAAAATGAGTGGATGGCCTTAAAATACATGATTAAAATCAAAAAGGAATTTATATTCAAGTGTGCAGATAAAGGTGGCAATTGGGTTATTTTAAACAAAACAGATTATTGTGAAATGATTTATGATATGTTAAAAAATGAAAATGAGTATTTGTGTTTGAATAGGGACCCTATTATTGAATTTAATACTGAATTGTTAAATTTATTGGAAAGAGGGGAATGTCTTGGCTTTTTTAGCCATAGTGATGTAGGGAAACTGTTCATTAAAAGACCTATGACACCAATATTCTATGCTTTACCAAAAGTGCACAAAAGTTTAGAAAAGCCACCTGGCAGGCCTATAGTGTCAGGAATAGGCTCATTCCTCAGTAATGTCAATATTTTCTTGAATTTCCATTTAAAAGGCCACCTATCGAAAGTTACAGCTCACATCTTAAATACTCAGGATTTATTAAATAAACTTTCTCATGTTAAATGGAGTAATAATTATTACTGGGTAACTATAGATGTGAAGTCATTATATACAAATATTAACAAAAGATGGGGGCTTGAAGCTGTCCAGGACATGTTGGGAGATGGACCTAGAACTACCTTTTTGATACAATTGTTAGAATTTTGTCTTTCCCATAACTACTTTTGTTTTAATAATGATTTTTTTCTTCAATTAAAAGGAACGGCTATGGGGGCTGCATTTGCGCCCTCATATGCCATTATGTACATGGGATTTTTTGAGAAGTTATATATATATTCCACTTCTTTTTATCAAAAGAATGTGATAATCTATAAGCGATTTATCGATGACCTTTTATTGATATGCAGTGGTGACATTACTGAATTTTTGGAATTTTTTGATGAACTAAATAATAATGATCATGGTTTACCTTTTCTTGTGAATATAATAGGGACAGGATTCATTTCTTAGATATAACATTATTTCATAAAGATGAAATTATTGGGTTTAGACCTTTCAGGAAGGATACTTCTGTAAATATGTTCTTACATGCAGAGAGTATGCATCCTGAACATTTGATATGGTCATTACCTTTTGGTGAATTCCGGAGAATTTTTGACCATACCAGTGATGAAAATGAGAGATATAATGAATTAAGTAATGTTGAATCAAGATTAATTAAGAGGGGTTATAATAAAGATCATTTATTAACATGCAAAACCAAAATATTAGGCATTGTGGATTATACTGAATATCGAAATTCTGAAGGTAGATGGGATAGACAGAATTCTTCAGTATTTAAGATGAGAGAAATAAACAATGAAGAAGAAAAAAGTAATGAAGTTAAACTATTTTTTGTTACAAAATTTTCTCCCTTATCTAAAGAATTAACTAAAATTGTGAGGAAATACTGGTATCTAATTTATGAGGATGAGAATATAGGCCATTTGTTTCCCAAACATATAACTTTTTCTTATAAGAAAGGGAAAAATTTGAAGGAGCTATTAAATTATAACTTCTTTAAAAGAGGTGATGATGAAAGAGGAAGTCTTCCATTAGGTACTTATCTGTTTGGCCACTGCAGTCTTTGTGGGAGGGTCAGTAATCTTACTGAAATTAATGATGTTACATTCTCTCCAAAATATCACTTTAATTGTAAATCAGTAGGGGTGGTATACATTCTGGGTTGCTCTTGTGCCAATACTTGGTACATAGGGCAAACCAAAAGGATGGTTCGAATTCGCATCTTGGAACACTTAAAAGATATAAGAAATCAGAATGAAACTAGTCCCGTGGCCAAGCATTTCTTTGAAAAACACAATGGTTGCCCAGATAGTGTGAGGTTTTGTATTTTGGGTAAAACATTTTGTTCTGAAAGTGGGGGAATTTATATTCAAAAATTACTTGAACTAGAAACTAGAATGATTTTGAAATATAACACATTAAAGCCTTATGGATTAAATTTGGAATTAAGTATTTAATAAGTAATATTAATAATTATACGACATTATTATTAATACTTTGATAGATAAGATAATATTGTTGATTATGTTTTTGATATTAATTTGTATTAAATTTTATATTATATTATACACTATGTGCACTTTGATATATGACTTGAAGGCATTTTAGAAAAACAGGGAAAAAAATACTATGTGATCACTTTAAGACTTGATTGATGAATTAGTTAATTAACTGAATTAATAGAATAATTAGTGCTAATCAACATGATTTTTATGTATAAATACTGTTGGTAGCACATTGTACTTATGATCCTTTGAAGGCAAAAGGCCGAGGTACCAGATCGTAATAAAGAAGAATTACTGGTTTTTGGTGTTGGTATGTGTTTGTGAACACACATCTGAGAGACCTGGGCTTATCAGTGCTAACTACCTTGTCAGTGTGTCCATTGTGTTACAGATACGTTGCACACAACACATGCATAACTGAGCTGGATAGTGTTATCAGTTACCTGTATGGTTGATGGTGACAGTGGTCCACATACAGTGGAAATTGGGACATGTACCAGGGGTACCATGGTGTAAAGACAGTATACTCAGCATCCACACCCCACAGTGAATATTGTATGCACTGAAACTTATGATAACACTATGACATACCCACCATCACACATTGACCAGGACTGCGATACAACCCCTTGTCCATTTCAAGAGTGCTACTACAGAGATATGCATTTAATGCACATGCCACAGACTTAGTAGGGTGATGTATTGCCATGCCTATCCTATGGTCAAAAACATCACTATCCCTAATACTGTGTGGCAATGCATATTGTAATAGGAGAATGTGGCCACAGAATGCTGTACCCTACATATATACACACATGCACACATATACACACTTGCCAGAACTCAGTGGGTATCCCATTCCAATCACTCTATTTGTACAAAAGTGTTGTGCTGGTACTGCAAGGCCCAGGTAGCCCTTAGGGAGAAGAGTGTAACAAGGTACATGTAATGTCCGGTATAGCAGCAGCCACATCTAACTATGAGAATGGAGGGTGCAGTGGGTGTGAAGGGCCTCAGGTTAATCTAAATTGCAGGTCTACAAACACACAGCCACTGATAGTCTCAGGAATGCACACATACACATTTGTCAGTACTGGGGTGCATCAGTGCAGGTGTTCATAGGTGTGTACCAGGCTATTGTCCATGGAGAGATAGGAAGTGTAGGGAATGTGTGTACAGTGGTATCATGCCACCTGCCATGTGCCAGCAGGCCATCTATCAACAGATACAACAGGGGTGACCCTCAGGGTGAGAGTGACATGCATCAACCAATCATCTGGATGCCTCTTGCAGAGGGACAGTGAGGTGCTCCCTTTGACATGTATGCAACATGTATTACATAACATGGTTAGTGTCTGTCTTGGAGATCTGTACCCAAGCATGTTCTATTGACTGTGGTAGTGTAGTTGAGGTATCCATGGCATGTGGTGCATACAGGGTGTGGATTTCTAGCTGTGGCATTCATAACACAGCTGGGCAGACATGTCAGTGTCAGTCAAGCATAGATTGCCTGTAAGTAGCCAAGATGGATACCTGCCATCTGCAGATCTGTACAGAGGACAGACAGACATCAGCTAGCCAAATAGCTGTGCATTAGGATGAATGTGTTGACAGACAGACGTCTGACACTGATAGGAATGCCATTACTACATGACGGCAGCCCTCACTGACATATGCCATACACACAGTGGTCTACAGCAATATTCCATATGTCAGATCATAATCCAGTAAGAAATATTTAATGAGATACAGCTCACACACCAGGAACATGACAGTGAGGACTCAGAGTCCATCTTTGCATGCAGGGGTGTTTGTTTCCAGTACTACAATTTGCAATCTACTCTTACTTAGGAAAGCACTGTCAACAGTAGTAATGTAATGATACACTACATGCCAGTGTGACTAC
>NC_056735.1:575492752-575497752 GCF_019279795.1 Protopterus annectens
TACTGGTGTAACAGGGTTTGTTGTAACATATGTCCTATGAGGGATATAATGTCAGTAACTCTCATGGCTGTCACCATGTACTGAGTGCATTCCTCAAATTATGCTTCTGCAGTTCTAAAGACAGGTAATCTGTGAATAACCCAACACATGTAAGACTCCAAACACTGGCCAGTCTGGAGATACCCCTACAGGTGGGAGTTTCCTCAACCACATAACACTGTCATGACAGGTATTAAATCATGTAGACCAACCATATCCACACAAACCCTGTTAAACCAACATTACTTCAAATGCAGAAAAGCTAGACTTACATTCTGTAGTCATGTCTGGAACATCCCCCTCCTGTCTGTTGCCCTATCTCCACAGTGTATGTTGTTAGAGGTATATCCCACTACCATCTGTGATGGTGTTTGCCAAACACTGACATGAAGTCCTGCTCACAGTAAATGAAAAGGGCCAACACCCGCATGATGTTCCTAGCTATAGGAGTGTGTCCGTTCAATTGACTATGGGAATGTTATCACAACTGTTCCACATGCAATCAGCTAGTGGGGGATGGTAATTCATGCACAGGCCATCAGCTGATTATGAGCATCACTTACAAAACACAAGCTGCTGCCTAAGCAAAGCAAGTTTACTTCTCCACATCCAACAGAGAGGGAGTGAGAGAGACGGACAGAAACAAAGTAAGACAGGGAAAGGGTAGGAGAGTAAAAGCTAAACATGTTTGTGTCACACATTAAACAGTACAGGGTTTCAAACTCTTGCCTGACTATGTATTCCTATTACATTTCTATGCAGTTATTGCATGCACCACAGAGCTTACATGCTACAAAGCTGTCCAAAGGTATATTTGGTGGTGAATGACATCAGCAACAGTGATAAAGGAGGGATAGACAGGTGAAGTACATGTGCCTGTCCACAAGAACAAGTGTCAAGAACGACACAGCCACACCCTCTCAGGGACTCACGCACATTATTACAGTTGGCAGGGTCAGGATTAGAATTCCTAATTAACTAGTTTGCTACACTACAGTATTACGCAGGTATCACATGCACCACAGAGGTTATCAGGCTGATATATGGGCAAAAGGTATGTCAAGGTGCCTGACATCAGAAGGCATGCTTCAGTAGGGCAATTGGAGGTGTAGTGAGTGTGAATGGCATCCAAACACTGATCTCCCCACACACACACACACACACACACACACACACACACACACACACACACACACACACACACACAAGTTTGCCAGTACTGACTTGCATAGGTGCATTGCTTCATAGGTGTGTAGTGGTTGACTGTGCCAGAAGGCTGTACAAGGCTAGGCAAAGGGTATACTTTGGCATCAGGCAACATGACAATGGTCTGCCATGTGGCTCAGGGTTGTAGTCTCTGGATTGTCCCACACAGGTGGCTATTGTATTCACCATCCACTCATTTGGGTTACTATTGTGGGTAGCCAGTGCTATGCAATGCTTGCCATGTATGTGTTCTATATTCCATGACATGGACAATGTCTGAGATGTGCACACATCCCACATGCATGTTCTATGACATGTGGAAGTGCATCTGGGGTGCCTGGGGCATGTTGTGTGGACAGATTGTTATCATCTGATGTACCATTCCTGACCTCATGTGGTGAGACCTGGTAATGGAAACCAGGTTGACCCTGCACCTACATCGGCAGCATGATACAGGTATTCACTGGTGTTACTGGCATCTGTCCATACAGGGCATGTGTATAAGACATGGTATTTACTTTGTGGGTTACATTTGTGAATCTACAGTTCTTGCAGGCGTCCAGTGGGGAACACAGGAAACGACCACTGTATGCAATGATTTGCCTGTTGTAAGGATGGGACAGGATGCCATGTCCTCTGTAGTCCACTGCAATCACACCAAGGTTACTGTGGACAATATGCAGGGAACTACCTACATAGTGGTTGTTGCCTAGCCAAGTGTGTTTGTGTATGAGACATGGATGGAGAGTGCTCTCTGGATAGTACAAGTGTTGCCTATATTGTTCCCCAATCCTTGATGTCACATGTAAGGGTATGGACTGTCTACACCAGCCTCTCTGCTGTTTGACATCTGTTGTCCTTGTTAAGGTGGACATTGTGACATATAATACGCCCACCATATAAGAAATTTGCAAAACCTGCTCCATAATGAACCCTGTTATTACACACTCACAGCTACCTACAAACAGAATACTGATGACAAACACCCACACACACAGAGTCTCACAATTGCCATGTGTGGGATTAGGACTTCTACCTAGCTAGTACACCACACTATAGCATTACGCAGTTACAGCATGAGCCACAGAGCTTACTGGGTTATTTTTCCCGAAAGGTGTATTTCAAGGTGAATGACTTCAGCAGGCTTGCCAATGAAGGGCAATGGAAATTGTAGTGACTGTGAATGGCATCAAAAGCATTGATCCCTACACAGCCAAATAAACACAGACACACACACAGAGTTGCCATGTCTGGGATTAGAACTACCAAACTAGTACATCACACTACAGCATTACGCAGTTATAGCATGCACCATGGAGCTTACTGAGCTACTCCTTACCCAAAGGTGTATTTCAAAGTGAATGACATTAGCAGGCTTGCCAAACCAGGGCAATGGAAAGTGTAGTTCATAGGTTCATAAGTTTATAGGCTGGTACTAGGCTATCGAACCTAGGGTCTGTACAAGCCTAGCCATGACAATTGCTAGCTATTTCTTCCCACAATATTTATTTCCCTAGACCCCTGTCTAGCAGGCGACTGACATGATCCCAGGGGTGAATTTACTATCTCCTATCCAATTGTCAAGGTTCCTTTTGAAGAGGGCCAAAGTGACACTCTGCTTGACATGTATGGGCAGTCTATTCCAGAGTCTGGGAAGTCTCTGGGTCAGGAACCCCATCCCTCCAGCATGTTTTGTTCATTGTGATGACAAATTTTGGATCCCTGGAGCATGTGGCTCTGAGGGATTGGGATTTCTTTACGGGTAGCATGTCCAACAGCTCTGGGTTTGACATGGCCTTGTATGTTAAGCAGAGATAACCTCTGAGTAGACAATATGTTACAGAGTATAGCTGGATGATTTTGAGATGGTCAGCATAGGGCATCTGCTTTAGGCCTGTGATTTTTTTAGTGAGGTATTTCTGCAGCCTTCCTAGTTGTTGCAGATGTCTTGAGAGGTACTTACCAAACAGGGTGTCTTATTCTATACTGGGTCTACTGAAAGATGACTACAGTGTCCCACAATGACCTACTTTTTTCTGGATGAAAAGCCCTTGGTGATGAGGTGTGCCACATAGACGGATTTCCTGACTGTTGTGATGTGGTTATTGAAGGTGAGACCACTGCGCACCTGTGTCCCTAAGTCTCTTATCACACTTTTGGTGTTTAGTGTACTGCCACCTATGTGGTACTTCAGCGGTACATCTTTCCTCCCAAAGGGGATAAATATACATTTCTTAGCATTGAGCTTGGGACCATGGCTCTGGCACCAAGCATCTGTTTCTATAAGGCCCTTTTGTAGAATATCCACATCATTTGGGGATTCAATATTGGCTCCCAGTTTCCAGTCATCTGCGACCTTTGTTAGCTAGAGTCCCTTAGTGTTGGCCTGTATTTCAGAGCAGTAGATGGCAAACAAAAGCAGTCCCAGGACTGAACTCTGAGGTACTCCAAGTGTCGCTTGTCTTGAGCTGAATTTGGAGTCACCTACTTTTACAGTGTGGGTTCTGTCAGTAAGTCAGTTGGTGACCCCATCGAGTGACGATGGGATTAATGACCAGCTTAGTATGCTTATCTATGATTCCAAACTGGGGGATGGTGTTGAAGGCCTTGTTGAGGTCCAGACAGGCTCTGTGGACCTCCTTACCCTTGTCCACAGCTCTGGAGACTGATTCGAAGATGTCAATCAGGTTTAGGAGACATGATTGACCCTTCACAAACTCAACCTGGGTGGGGTCCAGTGTTTGCAGGTGCCAATGTCTTTGTTTATAAGTTCCATGATGATACGTTCCATGGCCTTGCAGATCAAGCTCATCAGACTGATGTGGCGGTAGTTCCCAGGATCCAAGTTGGATCTTCCCTTGTGGAGTGGGATAATTGCAGCTGTACACCACTCAGTGGGCAGGAAGCCTGAGGTGTGGCTATGATTAAATATGGAACGTAGGTGAGGTGCCAGTTAATTTTGTAGTTCATTTAGTACACAGCCCAGGATGTTGTCTGTTCCCATGGATGCTTTTTTCTTAGTACTTGAGAGTGTGATTTTTACCTATGTGGCCTTTATTACCAGAATATGGCAATTTTTGTTATTGAGATGGCCCCTTTAGGGCATAGGAGGGGGTGCAGTTGGCACTGAACCGATCTGCCAGGATATTGGCAATATCCTTGGGATCAGTATATTTAATGCCATTCTGTTGTAACTCAGCACAGATCTAAGCATTGCCATTTAGACTACTGACATAGCTATAGAACGGCTTGCGGTTGTCTTTGGAATCTTTGGCTATATTATTTTCATAACTAGCTTTGGAGGAGTTTATGAGGGATCTCAGGTTCTTACTGAGGCTGGTAAAGGACTATTTTTGCAACCTGGGAATTTCCTCTTTTATGCAACAGTTTCTTCCTTTTGTTGTAAAGTGTGTTTATGACAGGGGACCACCACATTGGCTTCCTTTTCTTGGAGGGGAGCATCTTGGTTCTATTTGGGATGGCATGTTTCATGCACGAGTGGATGTGCTGATACAGTGCCTTAATGTAGGATTCAGCAGTCAACCTTTTAGTTTCCATCTGCATGGGTGTCAAGAAGTTTGTCACAACTGACTTGTGTAACATGAAGTTGGCTTTGTAGATTTTTTTTACAGAGGTTTCCTTACTGGGTGTGTAGGGGGGGATGTGGATGTCAAGAGTGATTAGCTTATGGTCACACCTGACCACCGATGGAGTGACCATAGGTGTGGAGCATCAATTTCCCATGTTGCTAATGA
>NC_056735.1:575502752-575625087 GCF_019279795.1 Protopterus annectens
CTTACATTCTGTAGTCATGTCTGGAACATCCCCCTCCTGTCTGTTGCCCTGCCTCCACAGTGTATGTTGTTAGAGGTATATCCCACTACCATCTGTGATGGTGTTTGCCAAACACTGACATGATGTCCTGCTCACAGTAAATGAAAAGGGCCAACATCCACATGATGTTCCTAGCTATAGGAGTGTGTCCATTCAATTGACTATGGGAATGTTATCACAACTGTTCCACATGCAATCAGCTAGTGGGGGATGGTAATTCATGCACAGGCCATCAGCTGATCATGAGCATCACTTACAAAACACAAGCTGCTGCCTAAGCAAAGCAAGTGTACTTCTCCACATCCAACAGAGAGGGAGTGAGAGAGATGGACAGAAACAAAGTAAGACAGGGAAAGGGTAGGAGAGTAAAAGCTAAACATGTTTGTGCCACACATTAAACAGTACGGGGTTTCAAACTCTTGCCTGACTATGTATTCCTATTACATTTCTATGCAGTTATTGCATGCACCACAGAGCTTACATGCTAAAAAGCTGTCCAAAGGTATATTTGATGGTGAGTGACATCAGCAACAGTGATAAAGGAGGGATAAGATAGGTGTAGTACATGTGCCTGTCCACAAGAACAAGTGTCAAGAACGACACAGCCACACCCTCTCAGGTACTCTCGCACATTATTACAGTTGGCAGGGTCAGGATTAGAATTCCTAACTAACTAGTTTGCTACACTACAGTATTACACAGGTATCACATGCACCACAGAGGTTATCAGGCTGTTATATGGGCAAAAGGTATGTCAAGGTGTCTGACATCAGAAGGCATGCTTCAGTAGGGCAATTGGAGGTGTAGTGAGTGTGAATGGCATCCAAACACTGATCTCCACACACACACACACACACACACACACACACACACACACACACACACACACACACACACACACACACACACACACATACACACACACACACACACACACACACACACACACACACACACACACACACACACACACACACACACACACACACACACACACACACACTCATGTGGTGAGACCTGGTAATGGAAACCAGGTTGACCCTGCACCTACATCGGCAGCATGATACAGGTATTCACTGGTGTTACTGGCATCTGTCCATACAGGGCATGTGTATAAGGCATGGTATTTACTTCATGGGTTACATTTGTGAATCTACAGTTCTTGCAGGCGTCCAGTGGGGAACACAGGAAACAACCACTGTATGCAATGATTTGCCTATTGTAAGGATGGGACAGGATGCCATGTCCTCTGTAGTCCACTGCAATCACACCAAGGTTACTGTGGACAATATGCAGGGAACTACCTACATAGTGGTTGTTGCCTAGCCAAGTGTGTTTGTATATGAGACATGGATGGAGAGTGCTCTCTGGATAGTACAAGTGTTGCCTATATTGTTCCCCAATCCTTGATGTCACATGTAAGGGTATGGACTGTCTACACCAGCCTCTCTGCTGTTTGACATCTGTTGTCCTTGTTAAGGTGGACATTGTGACATATAATACGCCCACCATATAAGAAATTTGCAAAACCTGCTCCATAATGAGCCCTGTTATTACACACTCACAGCTACCTACACACAGAATACTGATGACAAACACCCACACACACAGAGTCTCACAGTTGCCATGTGTGGGATTAGGACTTCTACCTAGCTAGTACACCACACTATAGCATTACGCAGTTACAGCATGAGCCACAGAGCTTACTGGGTTATTTTTCCCCAAAGGTGTATTTCAAGGTGAATGACATCAGCAGGCTTGCCAATGAAGGGCAATGGAAATTGTAGTGACTGTGAATGGCCTCAAAAGCATTGATCCCTACACAGCCAAATAAACACAGACACACACACAGAGTTGCCATGTCTGGGATTAGAACTACCAAACTAGTACATCACACTACAGCATTACGCAGTTATAGCATGCGCCATGGAGCTTACTGAGCTACTCCTTACCCAAAGGTGTATTTCAAAGTGAATGACATTAGCAGGCTTGCCAAACCAGGGCAATGGAAAGTGTAGTTCATAGGTTCATAAGTTTATAGGCTGGTACTAGGCTATCGAACCTAGGCTCTGTACAAGCCTAGCCATGACAATTGCTAGCTATTTCTTCCCACAATATTTATTTCCCTAGACCCCTGTCTAGCAGGCGACTGACATGATCCCAGGGGTGAATTTCCTATCTCCCATCCAATTGTCAAGGTTCCTTTTGAAGAGGGCCAAAGTGACACTCTGCTTGACATGTATGGGAAGTCTTTTCCAGAGTCTGGGTAGTCTCTGTGTCAGGAACCCCATCCCTCCAGCATGTTTTGTTCATTGTGATGACAAGGTTTAGATCCCTGGAGCATGTGGCTCTGAGGGATTGGGATTTCTTTATGGGTAGCATGTCCAACAGCTCTGGGTTTGACATGGCCTTGTATGTTAAGCAGAGATCGCCTCTGAGTAGACAATGTGTTACAGAGTATAGCTGGATGATTTTGAGATGGTCAGCATAGGGCATCTGCTTTAGGCCTGTGATTTTTTTAGTGAGGAATTTCTGCAGCCTTCCTAGTTGTTGCAGATGTCTTGAGAGGTACATACCAAACAGGGTGTCTTATTCTATACTGGGTCTACTGAAAGATGACTACAGTGTCCCACAATGACCTACTTTTTTCTGGATGAAAAGCCCTTAGTGATGAGGTGTGCCACATAGACGGATTTCCTGACTGTTGTGGTGATGTGGTTATCGAAGGTGAGACCACTGCGCACCTGTGTCCCTAAGTCTCTTATCACACTTTTGGTGTTTAGTGTACTGCCACCTATGTGGTACTTCACCAGTACATCTTTCCTCCCAAAGGGGATAACTATACATTTCTTAGCATAGAGCTTGGGACCATGGCTCTGGCACCAAGCATCTGTTTCTATAAGGCCCTTTTGTAGAATATCCACATCATTTGGGGATTCAATATTGGCTCCCAGTTTGCAGTCATCTGCGACCTTTGTTAGCTAGAGTCCCTTAGTGTGGGCCTGTATTTCAGAGCAGTAGATGGCAAACAAAAGCAGTCCCAGGACTGAACTCTGAGGTACTCCAAGTGTCCCTTGTCTTGAGCTGAATTTGGAGTCACCTACTTTTACAGTGTGGGTTCTGTCAGTAAGTCAGTTGGTGACCCATCGAGTGACGATGGGATTAATGACCAGCTTAGTATGCTTATCTATGATTCCAGACTGGGGGATGGTGTTGAAGGCCTTGTTGAGGTCCAGACAAGCTCTGTGGACCTCCTTACCCTTGTCCACAGCTCTGGAGACTGATTCGAAGATGTCAATCAGGTTTAGGAGACATGATCGACCCTTCACAAACTCAACCTGGGTGGGGTCCAGTGTTTGCAGGTTGCCAATGTCTTTGTTTATAAGTTCCATGATGATACGTTCCATGGCCTTGCAGATCAAGCTCGTCAGACTGATGTGGCGGTAGTTCCCAGGATCGAAGTTGGATCTTCCCTTGTGGACTGGGATAATTGCAGCTGTACACCAGTCAGTGGGCAGGAAGCCTGAGGTGTGGCTATGATTAAATATGGAACGTAGGTGAGGTGCCAGTTAATTTTGTAGTTCATTTAGTACACAGCCCAGGATGTTGTCTGTTCCCATGGATGCTTTTTTCTTAGTACTTGAGAGTGTGATTTTTACCTATGTGGCCGTTATTACCAGAATATGGCAATTATTGGTATTGAGATGGCCCCTTTAGGGCATAGGAGGGGGTGCAGTTGGCACTGAACCGATCTGCCAGGATATTGGTAATATCCTTGGGATCAGTATATTTAATGCCATTCTGTTGTAACTCAGCACAGATCTAAGCATTGCCATTTAGATTACTGACATAGCTATAGAATGGCTTGCGGTTGTCTTTGGAATCTTTGGCTATATTATTTTCATAACTAGCTTTGGAGGAGTTTATGAGGGATCTCAGGTTCTTACTGAGGCTGGTAAAGGACTTTTTCTGCAACCTGGGAATTTCCTCTTTTATGCAACAGTTTCTTCCTTTTGTTGTAAAGTTTGTTTATGACAGGGGACCACCACATTGGCTTCCTTTTCTTGGAGGGGAGCATCTTGGTTCTATTTGGGATGGCATGATTCATGCACGAGTGGATGTGCTGGTACAATGCCTTAATGTAGGATTCAGCAGTCAACCTTTTAGTTCCCATCTGCATGGGTGTCAAGAAGTTTGTCACAACTGACTTGTGTAACATGAAGTTGGCTTTGTAGATTTTTTTACAGAGGTTTCCTTACTGGGTGTGGGGGGGGATGTGGATGTCAAGAGTGATTAGCTTATGGTCACACCTGACCACCGATGGAGTGACCATAGGTGTGTAGCATCAATTTCCCATGTTGCTAATGACCAGGTCTAGGATATTGGAGCCCCTGGTGGGAATATGGGTTAGTTGATCCAGGGCATTGGGAATTATGACTTCCAAGAACTGTTGGTCACAGGTGTTTGTACATGAGTAGTTATCCCAGTTAATGGCAAGGTAGTTGAAATTACCCAGTAATAGGGTGTTTGGTTGTATCTTAGTATTTTCCAGTATGTTTAGAAAGGTGTAGTGGGAATCTTGGGGCATTGTACGGGATCTGTAGCAAGCTATACAATTTGGATTGCAGTCTTACCTAGTGTTAGTTGCACTGGGAGAGTTTCAGACGCATTGTTTTGGGCAAGTAGCCTGGTGGTGTGAATATCCTTGGTGAATATGGACACTCCTCCACCTTTAGTGTTTTGGTCCTAGTTTGGTGTCCAACAGGTGTGGTAAGAGCTGTACCTGGTATTGCAGGGGTGTTCTCTGGAGCCTTGGATCAGGTCTCTGTTACTGCACAGATATCTATGATCTCCATTTTTAGGAGTGCCTAGTGACTGTGAATAGCCACAAAAGCATTGATTCCTATACACACTCAACCAGACACACACACAAAGTTTCACAGTTGTCATGTTTGGGATTAGAATTTGTGCCTAACTAGTATATCACACTACAGCATTACGCAGTTATAGCATGTGCCACGAAGCTTACTGGGTTTCATTTTCCCCAAAGGTGTATTTCAAAGCAAATGACATCAGCAGGCCTGCCAACGTTGGGAAATGGAAATTGTAGTGACTTTGAATGGTCTCAAAAGCATTAACCCCTACAAACAAACACACACACACACACAAACACACACACAAAGTTTCACAGTTGCTAAGTCTGAGATTAGAACTCCTACCTAATTAGTACATCACACTACCGCATTGCTAATTTATAGCACATGCCATGGAAATTACTAGGCTAATCTTTCCCCAAAGGTGTATTTCAAAGTGAATGACATCAGCAGGTCTGCCAAAGTAGGGTAATGGAAATTGTAGTGACTGTGAATGGCCTCAAAAGCATTGATCCCTACAAAGACAAACAAACACATGCACACACAAGAGTTTCACAGTTTCCATACCTAGGATTAGAACATCTACTTAACTAGCACATCACACTACAGCATCATGCAGTTATAGCATGCTCCACAGAGCTTAATGGGTTACTTCTTCCCCAAAGGCGTTTTTCAAACTGAGTGACATCAGCAGCCCTGCCAAAGTAGGGCAATGTAAATTGTAGTGACTGTGAATGGCCTCAACTGCATTGGTCCCTACACATGCAAACAAACACACACACAAACTTTCACAGTTGCCATGTCTGGGATTAGAACTCCTATCTAACTAGTACATCACATTACAGCATTACATAGTTATAACACATGCCATGGAGCTTATGTGGCTACTCCTTCCCCAAAGGTTTATTTCAAGGTGAATGACATCAGCAGGCTTGCCAAAGTAGGGCAATGGGGAGTGTAGTGACTGTGAATGGCCACAAAAGCATTGATCCCTAAACACATACACAACCAACCACATCATCTCACAGTGCCATGAGTGGAATTAAAACTCCTACCTAAATGATACATCACACTATAGCATTACACAGTTATAGCACACACCACAGGGCTTATACGGCTATTTTTTCACCAAAGGTGTGTTTCAAGGTGAATTACATCAGCAGACTTGTCAAAGTAGGGCAATGGGGTGTGCAGTGTGTGTGCATGACCTATAAACCATTCATCTGGAAGCAGACACACAACACTCAGTCAGACACATGTTTAAATTTAACAGGTACGTGTATACAACTGCTAGATGAATAATGACTTGTACAGTCATGTTACACAGTTATCGCAAGCACCACAGACACTATAGTGCTGAAGGATACCAGAGGCAAATGTCTACAGTGATTGACATTTGCACATCATGTGGTTTTAGCCAATTGGATATGTGCTGGGAGGGACAGGCCTCATGATGGGAAGCTCTTTGTCACTGAATGTCACTCTCTTCCACAAATCTATGTATGTGCAAGTTTGGCCTATTTTAGTGTGTTGTCCTTGGATATATGTATGTATTCCTATTCAATGTGTGTGCAAAGCATGGCTGGTGTACAATGTGGAGTGTGTGCACAAACATCTGACTGTCAGATATGTATAGTCCACTGTTGTTACCAGACATGGGCTTCATTTTTGAGCATGCCCAGTATGACCTTTCATTATTTTGTTGTCAGACATGGGCTTTGTTTCTCTAAATGTGGAAGCATGCCCAATATGACCTTCTGTATTCACTGTGTGAATCCATTCCAGGTACGTTGTACTCTTGTGCAGGCTTTTGTGTTCTACACCTATAGCTAGCAACCTGTTTCTGTGGGATATATGTAGATTGCTCAACAATATGGGGTCAAAATGGGCAAAGGATAGTGGTTTACTTTAGGTAATTGTGTCTGTGCTGTTTCTGCTACATGGTTTTGGTGTTAGGAGAGATATTCAGACATATGTACTGTTTTACACTGTGATATTTTATGCCATTAACTACTGTCAGGTATACATATTTGCTTGCAGTAATTTCCTGTGGAATGCAGGGTGAATGAAGCTGTGTCCAGTATTGTGGTCTGCAGCCTACATATTTATGCAAAATCATGCCATTCTGGAGGGGAAGCTGCAGACACTTGATGATGGGTCAGTGTAAATGGTTCAGCACCTTGGTACAGTGGTGGCTGATGAGCCCATGCTTGTACATCCATTGATGTGACAGTATGGCCATATCCTGCTGTGGCCATACCTCACAGCTGTACAGATTCACACAGGTTACCCAGAGGCAGGGCTCATATTTCTGGTCATTACCCCTTCACATTGTGGTTTACAAGCAGGTTTGTAGCCACCCATTCCTGTGTTTTCAGGCAAGGATAGTATGTGCACACAGCTGAATTTCTGACTTCACACATTCCATGGCATCCATAGGTTCATAGGTTAGTACTAAGCTAACTGCCCTTGCAAGCCATTTTAAGCCTAGCCAATTGTCCCTTGTGAGACTCAAACCCTGCACCTTGTGTTTGCAAGGCAAACACCTTAACCATTAGGCCGCCCTCCCATAAAACTCAAAGTTGGCAGGAGTGAGATTCAAACCCCTATCTCTCTAGTTTTATACACTATAGTTCACAGACCTTATCACACATGCCATGGCTTTTGTCTATGTGCCTACCCCCCTCTGTTATTCTAACCTCTTCCAAACATTATGCAAACATTATCTGATAAGTTCCCTATAGTCATCACTTCATCCCAGCAGTATTTTGGGGTTGGTCCACAGTTCATGCAGTAGGACATGGTGGACAAGTTACTAAGATTTGTTGACATGGCCTTGCATTTGGGTTTTGTGGACTGTGTTATGTTGTTATTTGGGAGTCCATGAGATAACATACATTGGCAGTACGGGTGAGACACAGGCCTTTGACAGAGGACTGTAGGGCATTTGGTAGTGATGCAGGCCATCTGTAGTGGGCTGTTGCATTGTGTCACTCCTACAGTCTCAGGCTGCAAGCCACTATATTCCCCTGGGGTGACTGGGTAGGTGTGCAAGGTGTTAATGTCAATAGAGGTGTGGATGCTGGTAGGGTGATGCTTACAGAGAGACTCACCTGCATGGGACACCTCTTCAGCATGCTGCATTCTGTGGCTATTTCCATACAGTGGTTTGGGTCATATTGTACTCATTCCCAACAGCAGAGATACGACCTGTGAGGTGCCTGTGGCTGAAGGCGGGGTGAGCTGGGTGCATGTGTGCTACAAAAGCTACCTGCAGCTGACTCACAGATATACGTGAGGCATTCCACTTTTGCTGACTTGTGCAGGGACATCAGCAGTTTCTCAATACTTCATACCTGTGAACTTTGTGGCCTGCCAGTGTTTGGCCAGATGACATCAGTATTCCATACTACAAACCCAGCTAATGTGCTGCTAACCTGTATGTACAATTCCAAAGGTGTGTTCATTTGACAGTAACATTTTATACACTGTCTGTCTAGGGTACTTCCACCTGTGTACTGTTTGTATGTCTGGTCCCACATTCATGCCATGTCCATCTTTCAGATGGTGACAGATATTACATCCGAAGAATTACTATGGCTTACTGCTGGAATGTGTCTTTCTGGGATGCATTGTGTTTGGCACTGCAGTTGTGAGAACTTGGCCCTGTAATCGGCAGTACTGACCAATGGCCACCAGGACAAATCCCACCATGCCTACATGATGACCACTCTCACACAATATACAACACATAACAACCTAACACACACAGCCTTGCATATTGTACACGTGCTACAATCTATTCTGCTACTTTGGCTGGCTCAGGTAATCTGTGCTCCACTGTTATTATATCTACACATACATGTTACTACATTTCTACATAGGATTGTGTGTGTGTGTGTGTGTGGGGGGGGGGGCACACCTGACAACTGTACACATTTGCTAGGACTGTAATGGTATTTCAGGTGCTCCATGTCTTTCTGTATTGTGGCCTATCATGCAGGCTAGAGGCATATCAGTGTACTACAGTTCTTAGGTTTTATTGACCTACATTTCAGTTTCAGACTTCTTACCCTTCAGAACTAACATCCCACTGCCTGATCTATTGTAGTCTGTCTGTGTAGGTCTGGATGGGGACTGCTCTCCATAGCCATCAATCAAAGGCCTTAGCACACCCTTTCTTTGTGTTTCTCTATGCCTGTCCTGCTGCCTAAGACTGTTGTTGAGTATGTGAGCCTCACTGAATGGAATGTGTGTGTCCTATGGACACACATTTGGCTCACCACATTTCCTGCAGTGGATTTTGTTACCTTGTCTAGTACTGGCTATTGTGGTGACACCAGTATTTGTTACAGATTTCATGCTGCCAATATAGGTGTCTACTATCTGCTGGCATCCCATTCAGCCACCTGATTCCCTTGCATGCTCACATCCATACCATAGATACAAGTAACAAAACATACTACTCCATTCAACAATTGATAGGGAGAGTCAGTTACCTTGTTTCTGTGTCAGTATTCACGATGGTGCTGGAGGGCTGACTATGTTGGATGCACATAATACACTCCCTATACATGGTTAAGCACAGGTAGTGTCATGTTTGGCATCCCTTTTACTGTATGTGTGAGTCAGAGAGAGGTGTCATTCCCTAGGTTCCTACTGTGTCAGTGTATGTGCTTTAGGTAGCCTCTTTGCCAAGGTCTGGGCATACTGGGTATGCCTCCTTCTGCCTACTGGGGCAGGCTCAGGTTGTTCCTCCTCCATGTCACTCTGTGCCTGGCAATGGTGGGGGGCTGTGTGGCCTTGACCCGTGCTGTTCCTGCTGCAGCTGTTTCTGCAGGATCATATTGTGTAGCATGGCACATACGATGACAATTTGGGTACATGTAGCTGATGAGTACTGTATGGCTCCACCGGATATGTTCAGGCACCAGAACCATGACTTGAGCATACCAAACACATGCTCTATTATGATTCTGGTCTGTGTGTGTGTCTCATTATGGAGTTCTTGTTCGGGTGTGTGTGCATTTGTGATGGGTATCATCAGCCACGGCTCCAGTGCATAACCAGTATTTCCCACTAGTTGGCCATATGGGAAGTCCCCATTGTCAAATCTCTGGTACAGCTGCATCATATGCCAGATGTAGGAGTCGTGATAGCTTCCAGGTCTGCCAGCACACACATTCATTATAATGCCATGGGCATCGCACACAACCTGACAGTTGATGGAAGGGAAGCCCTTGCGGTTTATGTAGACTCTACCTCACTCTCTAGATAATGCTTTGATGTGTATGTGTGTGTGCGGTCTATAGCACCCACTGCCTCAGGGTATTCTGCTATTTGGTGGAAGAGATGCATATTGCTGGTCAACGCCTCACAGGTGTTAAAGAAATATATGTGCTCACTGGCGTGTGCTGACATGGCATCCAAGACCTAGTAGAGTACCCTGGATGCTGATGCCTGTGAGATCCCCATGATATCCCCAGTTGGCCTTTGAAAGGTGCCTGTGGCTAGTATTCTTAGGCCTACACATACCTTGGTATCCACTGGGATGGGTTCCCCTCTGTTGGTTCTATGTGTGAGGTGTGGCCAGCACAGCTCAACAATTTGCTGTAGGAGGTCCCTGTCCACAATATAGTGCTCCACTATCTCTAGCTCATGTAGCCCCTGGTAGGTTACCCTGAGTCTGTACACTCTTTTCCTTCTCCTCACTATGGGTTCATCATCAGCATTCTCATCCTTACCACCCTCAGCCTCTTCCACATGTTGATTTATGAGCGCAAATGCAGCATCTATCATTTTGTTGTTGCTTTTGTTAGGTAAAATTTTCCCATTTCTGTACACCAGTGGTGTAGAGTTTGTGGGAAAAAAACAGAGGGAAAGGTGTTTGCATAGTTTATAGTAGTGTGCTGTGCTGGGCTGGGCTGCTGCCTGTGTAATTGGCTGATTCTTATACATTTCACCTGGCAGCTATGCTAGTTCTTCTTGATTACCTTCTTACTGCTGTTTTCCCTTCCCATTGCCTTCCTGTTTAAGGCACAAGGCGTGCCGTACATACCCAGAGCACTATATTGTGGACAGGGACCTCCTACATACCCAGCGCTCAGATGTGCATGGAGCTGCTATTTTCTGGTTTACTTTTTTTTTTTATTTAAAACCCAGTGCGCGGTGTGCACACCCGTTTAGGCAATGTAAAGCGTGCTAGGCAGCTTCAGACACCCCCCCTTCCTTAGCTTTGCTAAGCTAAGGGCAAACCCGAGCCACAGGGCTCCAATAAGCTTACAGTATGCCTAACACACCCATCTATGATGTCAGCTAGCTCTTAGGCTTGCATCATCGTCTTCCTGCACCTACATGGTTAGGTGCAGGATAGCCATGAGGGGAAATCTGTGATTCAGTATCATTCCTCTCATTTGCATAGGATCGCCTGCTAATGCCTAGTTACAAGTCCCACATTGAGCCTTCCCCCTTAGCAACCACTATTCACTGGCCTTGTTGTCTTCTGCCTGCCACTGACCATAATGGAAAAATTGTGATTTTGCAGAGAAAGCTTTTTTCAGGGTTTTTTTATTTTCCAGCCGATTTCATTTGTGCACCGCTGCCTTATGCTTAAATGTCCGAAATTGGCCCAAAAAAATTAAGTTTTTTTTTTGTGTTTTGCAACTGTTTTCTATGCCAATGGCCATATATCTGTCCATTGACATGTTTTACACATTATATACACCCTTTTTTGCATTTCTGCAGGTTACACTAGTCCTATACGGATGGCTGCCAGCTTCCTGGCTCGCAAATTCACCTCATTTGCATGGTTTTCACCTGCAAATGGGGTAATTAGCATACAGGAGCTGTGTCCATGCAGGAATAGTGCAGATGCGCTTGTGCACGCCCTGGGAGCTTGTTCCTGGATCTCTCGGCAGCCATATTGCCTCCAGCAGCTCTTGCACTATTCCTGCCCTCCGTGCAGAGCTTGCTTAATCCTGGGGATGTATATATATATATATATATATATATATATATATATATATATATATATATATATATATATATATATACATACATACATATCCGTATGTTTGTATATAAACTGTCTCCTCTTCTGTCTCATTTTTAAATAGAATAAATAAATATACATAACAGTAAATAATATATAGTTACATTTTTGTGAGGAAGTGTTCCACAAAGGGACTTCTCTGATAGATAAAAAATAAAATACTGGCTTTTGCTCTTGCAGACCCTCTATGTTGTTTCTTCATGAGGTAATAACAAAGTATTGAAGAGTTTCCACTCTGACTGCTGATTTTCCTTCTACAGGACTGACCAGTCAGCCATCTGAGTGCATATGAGGGAGGGATCCAGAGCTTATGACATCTGTCTGGTTGCTGTGTTTCAGGCAAGATACAACCCATAGACTACTGCAGTAAGTGGGAATGATAAATATCTTAGATTTTTTTTGCTTTGCTTTTGAATGACAACTTGAAAACTATAAGCAAGAGGATAGCTTTTTAAAGTTAATGGGATAACTTATTGTAAAAAGTGTTTCAGCTATACATTGGAACTGGTACTGCAAGAATTAGATCAGTGATAATGGTTCTATTGCCTCAAGTCAAACATTCAAGTAGAGCTGGTTTCAAACCTGACAGTAGTGGATATGTCAACTGAGCAGCATGCACATGTGGCAGTGTAATGCACAAGCTATTTTTTTTTTTTAACACAAGAAGATGTCTCTTGCATATTGTGTAAATATTTAATCTGCAGTTTATTAACAAAGCAGCACAGCTTGTGTGTTTTGTGCTTTTGCTATTAGGATTGTCTACTCCACCTGTATGTCAATACTGGTAACCAAGTCAGGCTAAGTCCCTGCAGTAACAGCTCTCATATAAAGATGGATCAGTGTGGATGGCTTGTTTAGGGTGTTGTCAGACAGAAAGTGTTTACACCCTTGGAAGGGCATTATATACACAGTAACACACATCCTTGAGGGTGTTATTGTGCTTATGAGTATGGGCTGTCTGTAAAATTGTTGTGTTTTACTTATTTATCACTGTATTATTTTTTTTTTTATATTTTGATGCAAAATCTTTCCTCTGCCTAATGTTTCAAACTTACTTTAGTATATATAAATGGTGTTGGAGGAAGTATTTTACATACAAAATATAACATTTTCAAAATATACAGATACTTACTTCATTTTTTGTTCCCTTATTTCTAAAATTTTTAGTTTGTTGACAATCATTGGGGATTAAAATCACCAAATAATGATATGCATTTGAGTTCAGACTTCCTTCAGAAAATGCATGCTTACACAACTATTGTAATTCATACAACTTCCCCCTATTTTATAAAAGTAATATTTAAAATCTGCTCCTATTTTTGGGCCTTTGTTCTCTTATTTTAGGCTTTATCCAGATTTCTTGAGCTAAGAGGTTGACAGGTATGCAGACTTCTTAACTGCTGCTACCACTCCTTGATCAGTCAATCAATCAATCTCTCTCTCTCTCACTCTCTCTCTCACACACACACACACACACACACACACACACACACACACACACACACACACACACACACACAAACACACTTATGCTTTCATGCATGCAAGTATGCATACACTCACACACAGACAAAAACAATACATATACACACACACACACACACACACACACACACACACACACACACACACACACATGCACGCACACACACTTTTCTTTCTTTTTTATGTTTCTCTTAATTTTACACTTACTATGCAGCAAATGTACTGCTCAGCGAGTGCAAAATAATGGCTCAGTCGCGGTCACTCTCACTTTCATCGATGAAAAGAATCACACACACACACACACACACACACACACACACACACACACACACACACACACACACACACACACATAAAAATCACACACACTTTTCTATATTTTTTCATTTTCTTTTTTCTTTTTTTTAATTTTACACTCACTAAACAACAAAAGCACTATTTAATGAGTGTAAAATATTTTCAGCCATTAGCTTTCTTTCATTCCAGGCTCCACTGCAGCTTAATATTTATTTTATTGTAATTTGTTAACCGGGTTAGTCCAACAGAGCCAAGGGCCCATTTTCAGTGGAGACCCAAGGAAAAAAGCTCCAAAATATATGCCAAATATGCTGCTGTGAGGTGGCGGACTCATTTTTCAGCAGTTATTACCTGTACATTAACACCCTAAGAATATTCATTCTCCAGTCAGACTGGTGGTGTACAGGTTGCTCATTCTCTAAGATCTAGTAATGAGGTACAATGTTAGTGAAGGTTATTACCTGCAGCTGATGTAGAATGTACTGCCCCCCCATATGAAGTTGTACTGTGGGTATAAATGGAATTTAGTATCAGGGTGTTGTAGACTTGCAGAAACTCTCCATTTACAATCTCAATTTGTTTTTGAAATCCAGCTCTAATAACTGCTCTACAACAGTCCTGCTTAGAATTTGTCAAAAACAGTTTCTGCTACTACATGAATTACGACTATAAAAGGAGTGATTGTTCAACTATATTTTTTACATTTAAACAGAACATGACATTTTGAAATATTTAGCAGATCATCTTTTTACAGATCTTTTAAAAAGGATACATAAGCTAATCACACTTTAAAAACCTTTTGAAAAATCCTTTGCCTTTTCATTTGTGATGTTGTAGAACGAATAATAAAAATGATTCACATTATTAACTTGCGTTCAGATTTGCTTTTTAGTTTCTATATTTGGTTCAAAAACTTATTTATAATCAGTGGACTTAAAATTTTAATATGATTCTATTATTCATCCTGAATTTTATTTTAATTAGTCTGTCTAGATTAGAAGAGTGGCCAACTAAATTTTCCTATCAGTTCTTCTCAGCAGGTAACCATTAATACGTAACAGTGAAAGAAGCTTAACCTGCCTGCAACTCTATTTTCCCCTCGTGAATGGCTTATTGTTAATGAGCAGTTTCAAATTAAATATTTCTCTTAGAAAAATTCTACAAAGCAACCGTCATTACTTTTCTATTAATTATTATTAAAATTTGAATTTTCCATAGATTTAGAGAAAGCAGAGAGGAACATATTAAGTCAAATCTTCTTTCTTATTTTAAATAGCAAGGGCAAAAAATTTTTAAAGAAATATGAAGTCTGCAGAAGCCCTTACTTATTAATAATTAAATAAGAATAAATGTACATGTCCCGGAAAATTTGCATTAAAGTCTCACTGCCCTCCTTTCTCTTTCTCTGTTATTTTATTCTAGCTGTATATATGACAACACACACACACACACACACACACACGCACACACACGCACACACACACACACACACACACACACACACACACACACACACAAAGAAATATGTATACGTGCATGCATGCTTAAATGCATAAACGCTTTATTTGTTGCATGTATGACTGTGTGTGTATATGCATGCTTGTATTGTGCTTGTGTGCATCACTGTGAGTGAGAGACTTAGACAGGGAAACAAGTAGTTTCCTCTTAATCTGTAAGATGAAATTTGTTCCGTGACTCTTGTGGCATTTGTCTTCCATGTGATGACATTTGGAACTTATGACAGTCTCCAACACACAAAGTAAAGTACCTCACAAGGATGATGCAGTTTTAAAATGACATGTTTGCAAAAAAATGGTATTACAACAGCTTGCATAAATTGTTAGTATTCTACAACATCCACAAGAAGATAATTACATTTATCATGATCATTATTTAGAGGTTAAGCTCTCCATTATCTACAGTGGGTATAAAAAGTTTACACACCTCTGTTAAAATGCCAGGATTTTGTAATATAAACAAATGAGACCACAATAAATGATTTCAAAACTTTTCCCACCTTTAATGTGACCTATAACCTGTACAATTCAATTATAAAACAAACAAATCTGTTAGGAGGAAAATTATAAAAAATAAAAAAAAACATACAATACACTGGTTGCATAAGTGTGCACACCCTTAAACTAATACTTTGTTGTGTGTACACTCCCTTAAACTAATACTTTGTTGAAGAACCTTTTGATTTAATTACAACATTCAGTCTTCTTGGGTAGGAGTCTATCTGCATGGCACATCTTGACTTGAAAATATTTGCTCACTCTTCCGTGCAAAAGCTTTCCAAAGCTGTTTGATTTTGAAGGCATCTCTTCTGCACAGCCCTCTTCAGGTCACCCCAGAGATCTTCTATTGGATTTAGGTTTGGGCTCTGGCTGGGCCATTCCAAAACTTTAATTTTCTTCTTGTGAAGCCACTCTTTTGTTGATTTATGTCTGCTTGGGGTCATTGCTGTGTTGTAATGTGAAATTCCTCTTCATCTTCAGCTTTTTAGTAGACACCTGAAGGTTTTTGGTCAGAAGTGACTGGTATTTTGAACTGTTCATAATTCCCTCCACCTTGACTAAAGTCCCATTTCTAGCTGAAGAAAATCACCCCCAAAGCATGATACTGCCATCACCATGCTTCACCATGGGGATGGTGTTCTTTTGATGATGCAAAGTGTTGTTTTTGCATCAAGCATACGTTTTGGAATTGTGGCCAAGAATTTCACCCTTGGTCTCATCATACCATGACATATTTTCCCACATGCTTTTGGGTGACTTGATGTATTGTTTTGCAAATTTTAGCCAGGCCAGGATGTTTTTCTGTGTAAGAAAAAGCTTCCATCTTGGAATCCTACCCCATAGTCCAGACATATGGAGAATACGGGAGATTGTTGCCACATGTAGCACACAACTAGTACTTAGCAGAAATTCTTGCAGCTCCTTCAGTATTGCTTTAGGTCTCTTGGCAGCATCCATGACCAGTTTTTATCTTGTATTTTCATCAATTTTGGAGGGACATCCAGTCCGTTGCAGCGTCACTGTTGTCCCCTATTTTCTCCACTTTTTGATGACTATCTTCACTATGTTCCATGGTGTATCCAACTGTGGAAATTTTTTTTCTACCCTTCTCCTGACTGATACCTTTCAACAATGAGATATTTTTGATGCTTTGTAAGCTCTCTGCAAACCATGGCTTTTGCTGTAGCAGGCAACTGAGTAAATGTCAGGAAAATCCTACTAGGGAAGCTGAACTTTATTTGGGGTTAATCAGAGTCCCTTTAATTGATGGCAGGTGTGTAACAAGAAGACTGATTGCTGTAATTAAATCAAAGGGTGCTTCAACAAAGTATTAGTTTAAGGGTGTCCACACTTATGCAACCAGCATATTGTAGGTTTTTACTTTTTTATATTTTTGCCTTAACAGATTTGTTTGTATTTCAATTGAATTGTACAGGTTAGAGGTCATATTAAAGGTGGCAAAAGGTTTGAAATGATTTATTGTGATCTCATTTTTATATCACAGAAACCTGGCATTTTAACAGGGGTGTGTAAACTTTTTATATCCACTGTAAATATTAGACATGGGGAAATCCAGAAAACAAATAGTGCTGATCAGCAATCTCAGTGGATGTAATAATATTGCTCTTTATGAATTCTAATAATTTATTTTATCTAAACATGTTTAAAAAATCTAATCTTCACATTGCTGCTTACCTGAAGGAAAAAAAATAGACTTGCAAAGTTCATTCTCTTTAAGGAAACATAGGTGGATGAATGTATTGTGCTCTTTTTAACTGTTATACAATTTATGGCTGCTTTAATAACCAAGAACTGCAAGATTTGTATTAAAAACAATGACATGAATGTGTGTTTTAGCACTTAACAACTTATCTGTATTTCATATTATGGACTGGATTCTATGAACTTCAGAGAAACAGGGAGAGAGCCTCTGACAGCCTAGTCTCATTACTGCAAAATGGCTTTTCCATCCTGGCCCCATAGGATGACATAATCTTGGTGTAGTGGGGCTCACATAGTTCAGAACCTCACAAAGCCAAGGTACAGAATGGCTTGGAGTCCTGTTCTGCCATGAAAAGGTAATGAGATTATGTAGAGGTGGTCCTGCATGGCCATGAGACTACACTGCAGAGTAACTTTACATAAATCCAGTCATGATAGGCAAGTGGCTCTTCTGACTACATTCTTTCTACCTATGGCAGAGAAGGGACATGGAGACCCACTAAACCACCAAGAAATACCATTTTCCTTTACTTAGGACTCTGCGCAAGCTGGTTCTCATGAAGTACAGGGTGTTTTATATGCCACCCACCTAATCATATGTGAGGTCCTTGCCATCCCCACCCCCATGACTGCAGACTGTGCAGTAAGGTTCCACCCATATGGGGAATATGGTACTTGCAGGTGGTCTGACATGTTCCCACAAAGTACTGAGTGCTAATAGCTTGTTCCACATATAGCTAGAGTGGCTGGTTTGCTAACTCTGCCTATTGAATTTAGTGGTCTATTCCAGTATTTCATCCTTCCACATTAAAACTGAACTTTTTTTTTTTTTGGCAAATCTAGCCCAAATGCAATTTTTGAAATTAGAAGTAGAGTGTTGGCAATCTCCATTAGGATATACTGAATAGGACTGGCAGACAGCTAGGATGTGAACTCTGCAGCCAGGCCTTTCTGGAATCTGGTCCTCTATTAGACCTCTGCTAATCCTGTAAGTGAAGCCTAAAATGGCTTTTCTGTATATTTCCAGTTCACTCACATACCTCATTATAGCATCCAGAAACCTTTTGGGTCTGTATTCTTTAACTAAGTGACTTAGCAGCTAATAAGAAGTATATTAGAAAGATCAAGGAGTTATTAACAAAATGACACTAAGAACGTTAGTCTAGGATGTCCTGCAGTTGTGAAATTCATCTTTGCCATTTATTATTCATATTTTCAATTTTTTATTCGTATTTTCATAACTGAAAGGCGCACGTTATTGAGGTATATGGTGTAAATCACCAGTGTGGGATACAGGACAATTTACTGAAAATGCTGGTTTATATCACAATATGCTATAAATGTTGCTAGTTACTTGCTAATAATTATGAAAATAAACCATATTTCCATATGTATTTAATACTTCAAAAACAGAGTAACTTACAAACTGTTGCATGACATTAGGTGAAACCGTAGATGTTGTTGAAGAAAACTGTCTTTGAAATTTACCCTGTAAGTTGCTCATCTTGAGAAATATCCAGTATTTGTTTTGCTAGTTATACAATTAAGCACATTTTCATATTTCTGTAGATATTTTAATAAGCATGCATTCATAGAAGACTTTCTTGTTGCCGTCTGAAATCTAATGTCTGTTTAACAAAAATGTTCTAATAATATTTTCAAGGTATAGAAATTTGTTTGTAAAAGTTTACAAAAGATATAAATTGTGGTTTCTGTGCATTATAATAAATTGCAATATTTATGGAGAAGGCTATGAGTGTACCAGCTATTATAACTGTAAAAGATATTTGTTACTGATATTATTGCTATTTAAACAGTTTTAATAGCTTTTATTGTTCACAAAATATTAACATTTGTTTATCTCAAGCTTTTTAAGTTTCTTTTTCAGAAAATGCTCTGGAATACAATATGTGCGTAGGTTGCAAGAGTTGTGGCATTCCACACCATGTAGGTGCTAATGAGTTAGGGCAACCACTGTCAGTTGTTTTCATGGAATATACTCAAAAGAGTGCTCACTCTGTGCTTCTTCGTTTGTCTTAAGTGAACATTTAAACAAATGGCTTCAAGAGCAAAGACAATGTCTTTGGTAAGTAATCTGGATGATTCACTATATTAATTTTGGTATTAATGTCCTATGAGACAGATTCAGTAATCTTTTATCTGACAACTTGATTTCCTGTTCTAGGCATTAGAAGTCTGTTAGACACAGCTAATGAAAAAGCTGAAAGAGTGCACAAAGGAGTATAGTCCATGCACAATTTTAAAACAGAAACTGAGTTTCATTGTTTAAGACAAATGTTTCTTATTATCAAATTATACTGTGTCTGACAATGAAGGCTTTAATACTGTGCTTGTCTGTGGAAAAAAAGTAAGACACTGGGACAGATTCTGTAAAGTTCATGAAATATGATCCATTCTGCTGATATCAGCAAAAAAGTTGATAAGCCCGTAATATATAAATATGCCTCAGTGAACTTAGAATATCTCAGATCATAAGAGAGTGTCTCAGTAGCAACAGCACACTGTATGTCAGTCACAGCTACTCATTTAGTCATGAAAAATGTCTCACATAATGTGAGGCACATTAAAAAATTTAAGGAAATACTATCCCAATCAAGCTGCCTGACACTTGTAAATGCATATCTACTACGGAATTTCTCCAGTAAGCTTAGAGATAGGTATGGAAGATTTGCGTGACTCCTTTATTACTAGAAACTATTAGTATTCACTTATGGATTCAGATGAAATCCATAAAATGTCTAATAAAAAAATAATTTAATAAAGGCAAAGGGCAATCATGACTGCATCGCCATAGCTAACAGTAGCTAACAATGGTACAGGACATATGCGGTAACACAGGAAATGCACCCACAAGGAAACAAGGAGACAGAAAAGCAGATGTGGGGTATGAGTGAAGAAGATGGACAGACAAAAGGTAGTTTGGAATAGAAAATTCAGAGGGGAAAGGATACTTTTTTTTTTTTTTTAGTATGGATGAAGAAGATGGACAGACAAAAGGTATATTGGAACAGGAAAATCAGAGGGACAGTCAGAGGGGCAAGAACAATGTTTTTTTTTTCAGTGGGAATCGGCTCCATTTTTTTTTAAACGAAGGAAAGGTAAAGACAGGGAAAGAGGAGGAGAAGGATATCACAGCAAGTATATCCATATAGCAAATCTCACAACACATGACAGAAAGGTTGGAAATAAGTAGTAAGGAGAGGTAAATTACACACATGACACACTGCAAAACATGTGCTATGGGAAGTTGACAGACAAGGTGGGGATCCATACCAGCCATGTTGACAAGCAGACATACATATGTACCTATGCACTATTACATTATGACATGTTGCAAATTGTGCAGCAGTCATACCTGGATATGTATGACTGATGGTATTTGTGTGTTGTAGGTTAATAAATAAGGATCACAGTACACATTGGATAAATAAACCAACATCCAAGTAGTCTGTCAGCAGTGCAAGGGTAAGCCAAGCAACATCACAGATGAGCAAATGCAGCTCTTGGGATGCCAGAGAATATAAGCAGAGGACAAAACAGTCCTACAAACATGCACATGAAAGGCAAACAACCACGCACAGTGCCAAGCATCATTATTGGTGCAAAGAAGCAAACTGGCTGTTGTCTACACAAGGAGGTGTACACATTCCAAACATACAGGTAATGGAATGCATATGTCATTCGCATATGCCATGTCAAAGGCAACACATGGGAAGAAAGGAGAAGAAGGGCATCACAGCACATCTACTCATATAGCAAATCTCACAACACATGACAGACAAGGGTTACAGTAAGGACAGGTAAGTTAGGTAGATGACTCACTGCACAAGATGGGCAATGAAAAGTTGACATATAGGGTGGGGATGCATACCAACCAAGGTGAAATGCAGACATACATATGTACTTCTGCACTACTACATTATGACACGTTGAAAGTGTGTGGCAGTCATACCTGGATATGTATAACAGATGGTAATTGTGTGTTGTAGGGTAGTAAATAAGGAGCACAGTACACATGGGATAACTAAGCCAACATCCAAGCAGTCTGTCAGCAATGCAAGTGTAAGCCAAGCAACATCTCAGCTAAGGAAATGTAGCTTTTGGGATGCTGGAGAATACCAGCAAAGGACAGGAGAGAACCTCCAACCATGCATGTGTAAGGCAAGCAAACAAGCACAGTGGCAAACAGCATTACTGGTGCAAAGAAGCAGACTGGCTGCTACCTACACAAGTAGGTGTACATTACCCAAACAGGCATGTAAAAGAATGCATATGCCACACATATATGACATGTCAAAGGCAGCACACAGGTTTAGGTGTGTGTGTGTGTGTGTGTGTGTGTGTATGTGTGTGTGTGTGTGTGTGTGTGTGTGTGTGTGTGTGTATATATATATATATATATATATATATATATATATATATATATATATATATATATATATATATATATATATATATATATATATATATATATATATATATATATATATATATATATCTATATATATATATATATATATATATATATATATATATATATGACCTTAAGTGGCCTAACAGAAATTTTTTGAAACAATGTTAATACACATAAACATGTCAGTGACATGTAATAATAATAGATGTTCACAAATCTAAGAATAATGCTATATAAACAATATTGGGTTTTGTACTTGAATTTCAACAATATACTCTGGTTAATATACACCTGTACAACAAGAACAAGAATTTATTGCAAGAAGTAGCAAGCAACCTGTGTGCATATGTCCTGCAGTGGTATAATGTTCATAGAGTTGGCTTATGGCAACCTTATAACAAAACAACTACATGAAAATGGACAGTAATTCCAACAAAGGAGAACATATACCATACATATGCACAATATATATGACATACCTACAAATATGGAAGGGAGATGGAAAACATGGGCCCACATCAAGGAAGACATGGCATCAGATCTCCATAGGCAGACAATAAAGCAGGACAACAACATATAAAGAGACACATTGCAAATGTATATGTACACGACAAAGGGTGCTGTTGAAGTCAACCCAGAAAACTACATTGATGCAAATGGTAAATATATGTCACATGGGCAGGCTGTATTTCCAATGTTAACAAAAATGGGCATGTATGAAGCACACACACAGTATTGTACAATCATATAACAGCAAGAGGTATAGGTATGAAAGCTAAGAATTGGTATCACATACACATATGCTATCAAGCCAATGTAAAACAGCATGTGGAATAAACTCCTGTGTGTATATGTCACTGATCATGGTTATTACTGAACAAAAGTTAGTCTTGTGAGCAACATTGCAGCACATTAACATGACGTCAGTGACTGCTCACATTTCCAAGGTGTTCCTCTGTGGATTTGGATATGTACAGAGCCATATGCATGCATCATTGAATATGTACACTGTTCGCCAAAATGTGTGAGTTTATGTGAATAAGGAATGGATGTGGAAATGTAACATAGGTCAAAGATGGCATACTGTACTATTACTGAATAAATTCTTATTAACCCATTGTATACACGAATGTTACATTGGCAGTCTGCATTCAGGACTGTCCATATGCAAAGATACATTCATATGATACAACATGGCATCAGCATTGCTAGCACATGAAATGGCAATCCACAAATCATACCATACCACTGTGGTATTAGGGGAATATGGACAAAATTTTGTTTTCGAGTTGCTGTCAGTAACACACATCAAAAAACAAAAACAAATTGAAGAAAAAGTGCCCAAATTCCACTAGGACCAAGAAAAACAGTAGTGGCACTTAGGTAGAAGTCCACTCGCTCCTAAAGCTAATAATAATATAGTTTATTTAAAGGAGTGGCAAAACAATAAAAACGAGTAAAAGCACACGAAAGTTAAGCTTTATGTCATGCACACATTGTAACATAATGTTAAATGTCACATGGCATCTGCAGTGTATGTTTGGAACTGTATCACATAAGCATGGCAGCAAAATGCTAATGCATGCACAATTGTGCATATACAGTCCAATCACTGATATGGCAAACACAATGGTGGCAACATTTCATAAGTGGATCACACAGACAACACATACGCTGCTAAGGGACCACCCTGATGGGGAGGAGGATCATGAATGATCTTCTAGGTGCAATGTCTTGGAAGAAATTCCCCATCATCTCCCTCATCTGTGTACAAAATGCATTTGTCACCACCTCCCAGATCTCCTTCCAAAACTCATTTTGTTGGAGCTCCTGACATCAACTTCGATGGAGGTATAGGAGAGATGATGGCATATGTAGGTGCAGTTTCCTCATTGTCATCCTTGTCTTCTCGATTGTTATCATTGGAGGCCTCTGGCAGTGGTCTGACATGCTTGTTACTGACATCTTATCAGTCGGCATCTACGGGTCCCATGCTCTGACAAGGTGAATCACAACACAAGACAGAAATTACATATGCATAACTGCTACTACATGAATAGAGAACATGCCCACTGTGACACAATGAACAGGCAGCAGTCATTCTGAAACTTTAGAATATGTTATGACCATAGTCAAGTGTACCTCAATATGTGATGTATGCCAGTAATCAAAAACATAACAATTTCAAAAAAGGCCTATCAGGCTGCACATTCCTGTGAAAATCACATTTGACATTAGACTAAAACTGAAGTGCACATCTGCAATTTAACAGACATTAAGCAACATGACATCTACATGTGATGTCTGCATATGAGAATAAAGGTATAGCAGCATACATTGCAGGACTCATTAAAAACACATTCTCAGATGAAAAGGCAAAAAATTATTATGTAGGAAAATTCACAATTAACATATTTGCTGCTACCAGATGGATCCTGATGCACACATCACCTTCTCTTTGTCCCATTGTATAGTTTTCATTATTGGAACATGTCAGGAAAATGTAGCGATCACACAATGTGAGCAGCTTACTCAAGACCATGCCATGGTATGCATAAGACACCAGTGGAAATCCTGACATGACCTGGACACTTGTTTATCAACCTTCATTATGCTTGGGAAGCATAAACAAAGCCAGCACACTTACATAAACTGACATTTGAACAGAAGCTTGCCAAACACTGTGTCATGCAACTCCCACTTGAGTGTACCCTGAAAAAAAAAAAAAAAAACACTGGGAAAATTACAACGTAACACTAGTAATGAGACATGTGTTGTTATACTTGTGATGTATGCCTCTCTAAATTGTCCAGCTGACTGTCTGACAGTGTATCAGTATTTCTATGTTTCTTGCATTGCATGTGAATCCCTGCATATTTATGTTGGTGTGAATATCAATTGTATTCCATGTGCATGTAATGAGTCACAGGAATAGACACCAATCAACATATTAGTATAATGAAGATATAGTGAGATGACAATCCAATGGAAAATAAATAAGCCATTTACAAAATAGCTGAGCAAGGCAACGTGGCTACTAGCTAACGCCACATAAAATTTTGGACTGCAGCAGAATAGTAATGTACAATCCTATACTCATTGGAAGCCTGTGATATATGAAAATATAGCATATGTTATACAAACAGTAATGTATGAGTGCCTGACATACATTTATTAGCAGTCAGTGCTCCGCAAAATGCAAAATGCCTGATGCTGATTATGTAAGAGTTAGAAATGTTGAAAAGAAATGCTTATGTGTACAAGTGTCACTAAACACAAGATACAAGCATGTTTTAACCAAACCATCCAAGGTTTTGTAGGCAGATGCAATACCAATCTCAACCTGAAGGGTATACTAGGCATTCTGCCAACAATAGTCTGAACACAGCTTAGCAGATATCCATTAAGTGAATAGGTAGACTATGTACAACAAACTGGTGACTGATAAATACATCCATACATACAAACATGGCAACACATAACCACTTTCACACATACAAACATGCAAACACATACAATACAAACAGCAAGCAAAGCACTACCAACTTGCATGTAAAACATCCACATCACAAGCACTGTGACAGTAACACAGAAATGACTGTCATTAAGGTAACGGCCTACACTTTACATATATCTTCTGCAAATATGGCTTGCTGCTAAATTATATATAAACACAGTTTTAGGTAATTCATACTTGTACACACAGGTATTGTCTGACTATTGCACTTACCTTAATGATGCATGATTGGTATTCCTACATTATAAGTAGTATACATGGTAATGTAAAAATTACAAACGTGTAACAATGAATACATCTATTTTATTTACACAATTAGACAAAGTAATTAACGTATCTCTTTCCCTGTGCTGCTTCTTCAGCTGTGCATCAGTTCAATGCCAAAGGCACAATTACAATTACGGTCCTCATCACCTGCAAAAAGTAAATAGCATATATGTACCATGTAGGTATAAAATAACATTGATACATATCGGTCATATCAGGTTATCTAAATTTTAACTTCAAGAACATTACAGAACCTCCATACACATTTTGGAATGTTACACACACACACACACACACACACACACACACACACACACACACACACACACACACACACACACACACACACACAGAGTCCTTTACTTATTGGAACAGAATTCAACATAGAGTAGAGGATCCGAGATTCAAACCTGCATCTATACTCAAACCCTGACTCCTACCTGCCTAGCTAATCCATCTTGAATGTGATTGTGTTATGGGAATGCAGTGAAAAGAATTGGAGATATGCATGTGCATGGATGGGGTACTAATAGGGATCATGCTTTACAAAATGTACATTGTGCTGTGCATTTATAAAAATACAGTTGTAAGCATGAATGCATATCAGCACAGTGGTCACAACAAAAATAACACAACTGCAAACTTTCATTTCTCAGAGAGTAGAACACTGCAATGTAACAAATAGTTGCTGTTAACAGACAATTACAAAGTGCTGTTCATCATGAACAAAAAAGTCTTTCGGCTTTTCTCGGTTAGGGGTCGCCACAGTGGAACTCCAGTCCACTCTTGATTGGCAGTGGATTTTTATGGTGCCAAGTTGCCAGCCCGATGCCCAACCTTCAACAAAGGCATGCCCATTCATGCTTGCACCTACCTGCATGTCTTTAACATTACTTGACTGCGGGCAGGACATGTAGACTCCACACAGAAGGCGCTCCAGCCAAGAATCAAACGAGAGAACCTCTTGCTGTGAGGTGACAATGCTAACCACTGCACCACCACGGCTTTACTACACATATTGCATTTTATGTGACAGGACATAAAACATATACAGATATTTATTTGCAAAACAAAGACTATAACTAAAAATTAACAATTATATCAGAGAATGTTCCCGTTCTACAGTCGAAATGTATGTCTGTCCATCTCGGTCCCTCCAAATATAAGAATGACAAGGTTGTTGAATTCAAACTAATAAACAGTGAGGCAGTTCCACATAAAATTCAAATTGCAAATCTTAGCATATTCCACAAAATTTTTTGCAGGAACATACCAATCTGTTCCAAGGTTTACACATAAAACTGTTAATCCACACACAAAAAAAAAAAAAAAAAATGGCAATGTGGATTATGGAAATATTCATAGAAAACCAATGAATAATTGAGGTAGTAGCATGCTCAAAATAACTGAATATCAATAAGCAGTTATGTAGAACAGCATTTCTGAAAATGTTTGAAAGACACAATGATAAGAATATGATAGCTCACCCCCATGTGGATGTGAACCCATACCTACCTAGAATATATGAACAGTGACTTATTGCTTTGCAGTCTGAGCTAACAAACATCAGATGCTCCTTCTGAACAAACTACTATTGTGTGTGTATATTCATATTCTTGTAGTTAATGGGTGAATAGAGAAACATCAGACAAATAAACTCTATAGTCCTTTATGCTCCACAAAACTGCTTGATAGCATCAAGTTTAACAATGGAGAAGATATGTTTGGACAGTTTGAAATGCATTGCTCTTGTGTTAAACAAATGGGACTTTAATAGTAATCTTCACTTTTTTAAAGTAGAACAGAGTGACAAAAGTTATTTATGAGTTAGCGTTCACACACAGGCAGTTTGACTAGGTGATATTGTCAAAGTATTATGGGTAAAAAGAAAATGTGTAGTCATCAGTGGTCCGGGTCCTATAGGAGTCAGAGTACATGAAAATACTGGGTATGTAAAATGAGGTCCATATATGTTAGAAAACAGAAACATCTACAAAATTCAATATTATGTATATGATAAACATTATTAAACAAGTAAACCCCATGGTAATAGAACCTGTGACTACAGGAAGAACAGTCACCTTGCCATCTTAATTATCCAGATGAACTAATTGTCTGAACAACTACTTAATGGTTTTAAAAGGCATGTATCTGATATATCAGGGACACAGCTATATCTCCTTAGGAATGTCCAGGTATATGTAGGACTGAAACACTTACTGGAGGCATCCACCAGCAGTCTCTGCACCTCGGCGACCCTCTGACAAAGCTCCTCTGCATCCCCCTGAGGCAGGCCATTGTATCAGTGGCAAATCTGCACTTGTAGATTCCTGTATGTCATTTATGCCCCCTCGCAATCCAGTTGCAAATGCTGATTATCATGGTCTTCTGCGGTATGTCTCTCATACTCAACTCCAGGGCAGATGTTCAGCATCTGGGTCATCACCTCTTTGGTACAGTTGGGTGCCTGGACACATCAAAGTCTCGTGGAAGTAGCCATCTTGAGGATAATGTTGAGTATGTCAATATATCATAATTCAATAAATTGTTCACTAAGGTCTCTCTCAGTTTGCGGATAGCAATGGTCTGATCTGTAAATATATCAAAATCAATATTTAAAAGTAGCACTTATGTTATCAGATCATTGGAAGATAACAGGCAAGTGCTACACATGGTCCCGTTTAATGATACCTATTGGGTATTTGCACAGAGTATTTCCCTTTATATCAAGCTATTGGTTAATCCACCAGATTTTGAGAACTTGCATGGATGTGCTCAAATGGGATACTAAATCCTTGAATTTTAATGAACCTCATTAATTATGTATGATCCAAAAAAAGCATATGTACATAGCTGGTCTTCCTTTCAATTATAACTGACTGATAGATTGTTGCAAAGGTAATTTTGCACCTACTGGCATTGTGGTGTTGGAAAATGTTTTTCTCCTCATAGACCTATGTTATTTATTATTTTATTTTACAATTGTTGACCAGGAGTGTCTGACTGGGCCAAAGCCCCCTTTTCAGCAGAGGCCCAGGGAGAAAAGCTCCACATTGAAGGACAATTACAGATACATTTTTATGATCAAACAGCCTCATAAATACATATAAAATATACATATTTTTGCAGTGGTATAGAGACAGCACAAGCTCAAAAAAAAAAAACATTAATTAATAATAAGTATAATGAATAAGTTTCATAGGTTCATAGGTTCATAGGTTCGTACTAGGCTATCTGCCCTAGGGCATTTATAAGCCTAGCCAGAGTGTGTGTGGCTTTCACCACCCCTTAGGATGAGAATACTACACCCTTTGAGGGTTTAGTTTACTGTGCCTCTGTCTAGTAGTGACACAGAGATGACTCCTGGGGTAAACCTACGATCTCCCATCCACTCGTCAAGATTTCTCTTGAATAGAGTCAGTGAGGGGCTCTGCCTAACATGGACTGGAATTCTGTTCCAGAGTGTAGGGAGCCTCTGGGTTATGAATCTGTCCCTCCAGCACATCCTATTTATTTCTGTGTTGAGGTTTAAGTCTCTTGCTCGTGGCTCTGATGGATTTGGATTTTCTGAGGTGGAGCATGTCCATTAATTCCAGATTGGACATGGCCTTGTACGTCAGGCACAGATCACCTCTGAGTAGGCGGTATGCGACTGAATAGAGCTGGAGTTTTTTCAGTCGGGCAGCATATGACATATGTTTAAGACCCTTTATCCTCTTGGTGAGGAACTTTTGGGGTCTTTCCAACTGCTGCAGGTGTCGGGTGAGATACATCCGAAATGGGGCATTGTACTCAATCATTGGCCTGGGTTCTGTCCTTGAGCCAGTTTGCAACCCATCTTGTGACATATGGGTTTACATTTAAGCTGGTGAGTTTGTCTATGATGCCCGAGTGGGGTATTGTGTCAAAGGCTTTTGCAAGATCAAGGTAGGCTGTATGAACTGCCTTACCCTCATCAATGGCCTTAGTGACTGTTTCAAAAAAGTCGACCAAGTTCAAAAGGCAGGATCTGCCCTTGACAAAGCCAAATTGGGTAGGATCCAATGTCTGTAGGTCCCCAATGTCTTTGTTTATGAGTTCCATAATGATCCTCTCCATAGCTTTGCAGACCAGGCTCGTCAAGCTTATGGGCGGTAATTTCAGGGTCCGTGAAGCACCACCTTTGTGAAGTGGGACCACTGTTGCCGTCGCCACTCTTTGGGTGTATCCTGTAGTAAGGCTAAGATTAAACAGCAGCCTTATGTGTGGGTTTAGTTCCTCTTGGAGTTCATGTAGCACACAGCCCGGGACACCATCCGGTCCCATTGATGCTGTGTTTTTAGCTTTAGAGGGCGGCTCTCACCTGGGCATCTGAGATGTTAGGGAGGCTACACTCTGCTGGGATAGTTATTTCTCCTTTTGGGGGGGAGGGGGAGGAGAAATTTGAACTGAACCTGTCTGCCAGAATGTTGGCAAGGTCAGTGGGTTCAGTGTATTTTGTGTAATTTTGGACTAACTCTGAGCATATCTGGGAATTTCCACCCAGGTTTCTAACATAGCTAAAGAAGGCCTTGTGATTGTCTTTTGTGTTTTTTGTGATTTTTCTCTCAAAGTTGGCCTTGGATGATTTTATGAGTGATCGTAGTTTTTTGCTAGTACTGATCAGAGATGCCTTCCCTTTTAGGGATTTTGCTCTGTCATGTAGTAGCTTCCTCCTCCTGTTGTAAAGTTTGTTTATGGCTGGGGTCCACCAGACCGGGCGCCTGCCTTTGGGTGAATGGGTCTTGGTTTTATTTGGGATTGCATGATCCATGCATTCTTGAAGGTGCCCATAGAAGGCATTTGCAAAGGATTCAGCAGTGTGGGTTGTGGTTTCCACTGGCCCAGGGGCCTTGAAGGATACCACTTCAGTCTTAAGAAGTGTGAAGTTGGCTTTTGAGAAGTTCTTCACTGTGGTCTTTTGTGCAGGGGGTGGGGGCGGGATATGGATTTCCAGTGAGATTAATTTATGGTCTGATCTTACCAAAGAGGGATATACTTCCGGTGTGGAGCATTTTGTCCCCATGTTTGTGATGATCAGGTCTAGTATATTGTCTCCTCTTGTGGGAATGGTGACTAGTTGTTCCATCACATTTGAGTTTATGAATTCTAGGAACCTTTGGGCTAGGGTGTTGGGGCTTGAGTAATGTTCCCAGTCTATGTTTGGGTAGTTGAAGTCTCCCAAAATTATGGTATTTGGAGAGACATTCATACTCTCCAGTGTCTTCAGGAAGGCTGTGTGGGGTTCCTGAGTTTGAGAGGGTGGTCTGTAGCATGCTACAAACTGTAAGGCAGTTTTGCCTATGGTTTGTTGCACCTGGATGGTCTCCGATGCTTCGTGCATTGCCACTAACCTGGAGGTGTGGGTGTCTTTGATGAATATGGATACTCCCCCTCCTTTTGTGGTTCAGTCCATGTTTTGGGACCGGAGAGCATGATATGTGGTAAAACCTGATAGTGCTGGGGTGCTCTCAGGAGTCTTGAACCAGGTTTCAGTCACTGCACAGACATTGATGTTCTTCATACTGAGGAGGGCTTTGAGGACGTGCATCTTGAGGTTTAGACTTCTGGCGTTGAGCAGCATTACCCTTAGTTTTTTTCCACTTGTGTTTTCTAGGGAGGTAGGTTTGTCATTTGAGCCTTGCCTAAAAAAGGCCCTATGGGGGTGGCAAGGGCCTTGGCCAATATCCGGAAGCCCAGGGGTGACAGGTGCAAGCCATGCCTTGCGAAGCAGCGTGGCTTGTCACGCATGTCATCCCAAGCAGACAGACATTGGATCCCTTTAGAATGACACCAGTAATTAAGCCAATTGTTAAAACTGATCATTTTGTCTTTGTACTGTGGCATCATTCTTGGTGAGGGTAAGATGCTGCTCAGGGTCAGGGTCATACCGGCCTGGGCTACATAATCAGAGAGCTCCTCTATGTCTCTTTTCATGTAGTCCAGGGAGGTACATCTCAGGTCGTTCACACCGGCATGTACAATGACTTTGTCATATTTGTACTTGCTGTGGAGTGAACTGAGGGCTTGTGTTATGTGGCGGATTCTAGCTCCCAACAGGCAGCTTACTGTGACCTTTTCCTTGTTCAGTCTGGTGAGCGGGACATCAGTGTGTCTGACTATGGAGTCACCTATTACAAGTGTGTCTGGCATGTTGTTTGGCCTTAAGGGCTGTGACTGTTTAGCACACTGACTTTGTGAACTATGTGTTGCATGTGCTATGTCTTGAGGTGGTGGTTTCTTGGGTGTCTGCTTTGGAGGCCTCTGTTGTTTTGGTAGATTTTTAATCAGCGCCTCCGAGTATGTTTTTGTGTGTTTATGTGTTTGGTCTGCAGTTGTGATAGTTGTATGTGAGACTGGGTTTGTGGTGTGCGTGGTTACCTTCTCCTCCTGACTGGTCTTGCCAGTACTGAATTGAGAGAGCTCAGCCTCCAGTTTGACTATATAGTTGCATATCTCGCATATATTTGTATTTGTTGGGAGGAGGAGAGGGTTGTCTGTGTACATGAGGCAATTGTAACATTGCCTCAAGATTCCCAGATTCACCAGCTGGACAGGAGAGGACGCCAGCAACTGACCCTTCGACATGCTAGAAATAGTGAAAAAGATTGCTGTGTAACTGAGTCAGAAAGGACCTATAGGGAAATGGGTACTCAAGGGAATTTAGGTGAATGAAATACTTTCTTTTGTTTAAGAGTGCTTTACCTGTATAAAAATGCTTTAGGAGCAAGTGCTGAGCTTTTCAGATAGAGTATAGGCTGTTTAGATTGCAAGTAGAACAGTTCTAAGGGAAAAATTGAAGAGCAGACTTGGCGGAGCCAGAAAAAGTTTAACCTTGTTTAACCGGCGCTGCACTATGTGCACGACCGCGCAAAGCCGTGCAAACGGGGATTTTAAACAGTGAACTACAAAAGAGCTAACTGTAGTACTATATAGTGAGCCTCCAAAGCTGTTATTCCTGCTGGTGACTTCTAGTAATAGTCTGTTTGATGATTGAAGAGGTATTTTGGCTGAATGCTGCTGTACTAGGTTTTTGAGGGCAGGACACATATTGGGGAAGTAGTATCATGGTATCCAGTTTTGGTCTGTAAACACAATACAATGCAAATACAATACACTGGAATAATTTTAGCAGTAGTTTGAAAGATGCTCACTGAATGAAGAGAAAAAAGAACCGTTGTTAGTAGTATAACTAGTCATATAGTTTCACGGTAACTATTTGTAATTCGACCAATGGTAGTTCTAGTTAACATCTTTATTTTTAAAAGTAACATTTATTTAACTTGATGGGGTCAGTATATGTGAGTGAGAGTGGGAATTTAGCAAGTAAGATGGGCATAGTATATGTTCCTTGTCTGATTGCTCTAGCCTGGGAACCAGTCATGGCACAGCCAGCTTTGCTTCAGATGATGTCTGATGAGGTTTTTAAAGGAGGCTTTAGAGGATGTGAGTTGTATGCTAAATGGGAGGGTGTTCCATTTTCTAGTAACTGTAGTACTATATAGTGAGCCTCTAAAGCTGTTATTCCTGCTGGTGACTTCTAGTAATAGTCTGTTTGATGATTGAAGAGGTATTTTGGCTGAATGCTGTTGTACTAGGTTTTTGAGGGCAGGACACATATTGGGGGAGTAGTAGATAGAGTGACAGAGACAGAGCTGATTATAATTTAGTAGTTTGGGCAGTTCAAACTAGTGGAGCTGGTGCAGAACCATACAGTGAGGGGTCCTATATGGGCAATTTGCAGCAAAGTGGACAATTCTGTTGTAGCATTCTAGCATTTTGCTTAGGTCAGCTTTATTGAGATTTGTTAGAATAGGGGCTGCATAAAGTAGTGTGGATAAAAGTTGGGAGCAAGCAATGGCAGATCTTGTATTGTTAGTGAGAAATGGTTTAATGTGGCAGAGTGATCCCAGTTTGGCATGTACTTTTTTATAGTTAAGTTGAGATGAGTATCAAATTTTAGGTGGCAGTCTATGGTAATTCCTAGTAGCTTAGCCTGTGACACTGGAGTGATTGGAGTAGAGTTTGTAGAGTAGATAGTGAATTGACTGTTATTTGGGTTTTTGCTAACACTGGTTATAATCATTAGTTGTGTTTTTTTTAGGATTGAGGATACGTTGGGCTTTGGTAAGGTAATTTTCTACATCAGAGAATACTAGTTGAGTTGTTTGCAGGAGGATGGGAGTATTTTGTGCAGCACAGATTAAGGTAGTATCATCTGCGTACTGAATGATAGATGCATGGTGTGTGGAGGTATGAAGGTCATTTGTGAATGTTGTGAAAAGCAGGGGTCCTAAGACAGACCCCTGAGGCACTCCTGTAGTTATGGGTAACAGAGGTGAGCGAGAATGTTCACATTTCACCGCCTGGTGCCTGTCAGTTAAATAACTGCGGAACCAGGTTACTGTGGACTTTGATAGGTTATATTGGTTTAGTTTATTTAGCAGGATTTGATGGGATACCATGTCAAATGCTTTGGACATATCCAAAAACAGTGTTGACACATGCAGGCCTTTATTTTTGAGTTGATTTATTGTGTCTGAGAAGCAGAGGAGGGCAGTAGTGGTGCTATGGGTGGGTCTGAAACCATGGTGAGTAGGAGACAGGATATTGTTTTACAGGCAATATTGTAGTATCTGAGTATGAGTACATTTTTCTAAGATTTTGGCCAGAGGGGATAGTATTGAAATGGGTCTATAGTTATTAAGTTCAGTGGGAGTCCCCCCCACCACCTTTGTGTATAGGAGTAACAATAGGATATTTTCCAGAGTTTGGGAAGATAATTTTCAGCAACAGATCTATTTATGAGAGTGGAGATTGGAATAGCAATAGCATCTGCTGTGAGTTTTAAGAAGTAGCTAGGGATTAGGTCTGCTGCGGTTGATGATATTTTTAGTTTGGAGTGCATGCTTTTGATAGAGCTGCTGGGCACTGCTTTGAGGGTAAAGCCTGTGTTAGCATTGTTCATCGTGGGAGGGATAGTGAGGTTGGAATTGTCCTGTGATACTAGGGCTAGAATTGAGTTCATAAAGTGGGAGTTGAATTGTGTTTCAATGGGAATTTTAGTATCAGGGGTGGTTGGTTTGGGGGTAGCTATTTGAGAGAGTTTTAGCAAGTGGTTTACACTTTTCCAATTTTTTTATGGATTGGGTTGGTATTTAGTTTGCAAGGTAGTATAACAAGATTATTTGTCCTGCCTAATGCATTTTTTGCTCGGTTACGCAGTTCTCGATAATTATTTAGGCTTTGTATGTCTTTGGATCTTTGGTAGTAGAACCAGTCAGTGTCTCTGGACTTAAGGATTTGTTTGGTTTCTTTGCTGAGCCAGGGGTTCTGAGAGGTTCTAACCTTGAAATTCTGTAGTAGAGCAACAGGGTCTAGCTGTTTCAGAAGTGCTTTGTTGAATTAGGCTGCAGCCTAGTCTAGTGTGAGAGTTTTTAGAGGGGTCCAGTCACAGTTATACAGTAAAGTTTTGAGGACCTCAGGAGTGAAATTCTTTGTTTTTCTTGTGGACCTATAGGTAGTGGTTTTACGTTGGCTTGCTCTGCTACATATTAGGTATATTAGGTTGTAGTCACTTAAGCTGTCTGGGAGACTGCCTATGTGGGGATACAGTGTTAGGTTGTTAGTTAGTGCCCAGTCTAAGATGGATTCCCTTTTAGAGTTATTATCACATCTATTAGGAATTTGGACTAGCTGTTGATAGCCATGGAGATTTATTAGATTACTTGGTGCTTCTGACATACAGGTGAACCAGTCTATGTTGAAATCCCCCAGATTGAGGGTTTTGTGGGAGTATGTGGTAGAGCACCAGGATAAGAAGTATTCAAGGCTAGCAGGTGTATTACCAGGTGGGATATACATAGCAATGATGGTGATAGTTTTTTTTGGGATTTAGTTGGAGCTGTGAGATAACTATGTCCCAATTATTAGGCGATGGGTAGGAGTTTGCAATGTTGAGTAGAGTCAAATTTGATTCATACAGAATGGCAGTTCCACTCCCTTTACGAAGGGGTCTATCTTGCCTAATCATGTTATAGCCAGTTGGGAGAATTTCTGAGTCTAGTATGTTTTTATATAGCCAGGTTTCTGTTATAGCAACTATATCTGGTGAATATTGTGCTATTGCAGCCTAGAGCTCAGGTATTTTATTTTTGATACTTCTAATATTTATATCTGTTATTAAAAGATGGTTATTTTTTCCACTGTTGGTCATTTTCCCGGGGATGAAAGTACTGGGGGCAGTATGTTCTGGTGATTGTACTGAAGTGGTTTGTGTTGGGCAGGATGTATTTGGGCCTGGATTGGGGTGGATGTCCCCACTTATGGTGAGCCTGGTAACGGAAGAGTGGAACAGATGTCTGAGTTTGGAGATAAGCATGACAAGGTGTTGTGTTTTTTTGGAACTGGAATGAATGCATCTGTGTTTTGTTTTGAATTGGTCAGTTGTGTTGTTCCTGAAAAGGTGTGGAAAGATATTACTGTAGTGTGAGGTGTCTGCATGTGGCAGTGTGTAATGTAGTGTTGGACTAATATGTTTAGTGATGTAGATAGAGTGGTAACTTGTGGAGTTATATAGATTTATGAGAAGGAAGAATAGACTTAGTTTAATGATAGTCATGGTTGAGTAAGGGAGAGGTGGTTCTAGGTGGAGGTATGTCTATGAAATGCAGACATGTACACCATGTAAAAAGGGAGAGTAGTGATGAGTGATGTAATAATTACTGGAGGTAGTGTGAGTGATGGAAATGGTGTGTGGTGGAGCAGTGGGTGTAGATGGGATACCATAAATCTAGAGGTAGTGGAGGTGAATGGGAATTGGGGGTAGTGTAGGGGAACGGAGTTCATTCAGAGCATAGCAGAGGGTGAACGGAGCAGGATGAGCCAGCATTATAAAAAGCCAGCACCAATAGTCAGCAATAAGACTATCTGCAGTGTAAGAAAAAATGCCTGAAGGTAAGAAGATCAGCCTGTAGCAGCTGAGAGAGTCTGTATATTAGGTAGTGAGGGTAAGAAAGTCATGATAGTTTGGTCCAGACAGTACAGGGAACTAAGGCTGCATAAGACCAGAAAGCAGTGGTACTTGATTTTGAAATAGAAAAAGAAACAGTACTATAGTAGCTTAAGAAAGTATACAGTATTGGCACAGTTGTACAAAGCAGCAACTAAAAGGGAAAAGAGAGTTAACTACCATGTATGGTAAGGTAAAGGTACAAGTAGTGGGGCAGACAGTGAGATAGGGAGGAGCATAGAACAAATAAGAAAGAGAGTGTGGAGGTACCTTTGCGGCGTGCTTCCTGGGAACAGAGGACAATATATTATACAGAGAGTAAAAGCATATTTACAGTGCTGGACATACAAGGATGGTTTTGCTTTGAACAGGGGAGGGTCACCCAGCACTGTTGCTAGCACACCCGGTCATTAGGACAAGATGGACATACTGTATGTAACAAACTTTAGGCAGGATGAGATATTGTGGTATCCAGATGGAAGAGCATTCTAAAAGAACTGAGCCCAGATAAGAGTACAGCAGTTTAATATTCAGCAGCAGTGAGAAATATGTTTAAACAATTCTTTCTTACACAAAAGTGAGAACTATGTCTGAACAACTCTTTATAACACAGAAAGTAACACTAGTCAACAGAACGTAATGGTATTTTCCGAATGTATTTCACTACTGTCACATTAGGTTTAGCTAACAAGACCTGGTAACAGTTGCATATCAGAAAATACACACACTAATAACTACCATTGGAAAAAATGTGTTTTTTAGGGAGTACGATTCAGTAATTGGCTCAACTACAGTATATAGGATGAACGTGAACTCCTTTAAACACCAGTTAGTGTAGAAGCTCATCTCTCAACAATTAGAGCAAACATTAGAGAACATGCAATAGCGAATAATATGGCAGTTGACTGTAACACATGTGATTATGCAGAAGGCGATGTGTCTGGATGTATATCACTATTTAGGAGTGTAGTATAAAGGGCACAGTCATAGAAACTACTGTTCACAAGTTTGGATGAGCATGAAAACCCTTTAACATCAGTTAAATGTAGAAGCCATCACTTGGCAAACACAACAAATTACAGCAATTGCTATAACCGTTAATACGGCAGTTAACTGTAGTTCACTGGATAATGTAGAGGTCTATAGTTATGGAGATATAACAGCATTTAAGAGTGTAATATAAAAGGCACAGTCATAAAAAAGAACTAACTATCTATTGCGAGTCTGACCAACACTAAGTATATGTACACATGTTCCCTATATAGTGACCTATACATTAGCTTTAAAATAATCTCATGTTCAGCAGTTTATAAAATGCTATTGTCAAAATTCACACACAGTACATTCACAGTTAAATATCAGCAATACAGAGAAGGACACTTACTGTGGAAGCACGCTACAAAGTGGAAACGTTCAGTTCGGGGAAAAGACAGATTCAGAAATGGCACCAGTGGAACAGCTAGGATATGTAAGCTCAGTTCTCAACCAGTTAGTGGCAAAACTATGGAGAGGGGAGGGAAACTGTGTAACAAGGAAGTGAGGTAGACAAATAGGAGGGATTGGGATGAGCCGGTGTTACAGAAAGCCAGCAACAATAGTCAGCAATACGACTATATCCAGTGTAAGAAAAAATGCCTAAAGGTAAGAAGATCAGCTTGTAGCAGCTGGTAGAGTCTATATATTAGATATTGAGGACAAGGAAGGTGTGATAGTTTGGTCCAGACAGTACAGGGAACTAAGGCTGCATAAGACTACAAAGCAGTGGGACTTGGTTTTGAAATAGGGGAAGAAACAGTACTATGGTAGCTGAAAAAAGTTTACAGTATTGGCAGAGTGACACAGAGCAGCAGCTAAAAGGGAAAAGAAAGCTAACTACCAGGTACGGTACTGTAAAGGTACAAGTAGCGGGCCAGACAGTGATATAGGGAGGAGCATAGAACAGATAAGAAAGATAGTGTGGAGGTACCTTTGTGGCGTGCGTCCTGGGAACAGAGGACAATATATTATACAGAGAGTAAAACCATATTTACTGTGCTGGACATACAAGGATGATTTTCCTTTGAACAGGGGAGGGTCGCCCAGCACTGTTCGTAGTAAGCTCGATCACTAGGACAAGATGGACATACTGTATGCAGTAACAAACTTTAGGCAATATGTGATACTGTGGTATCCAGATGGAAAAGCATTCTAAAAGAAAAGGATGATTTTCCTTTGAACAGGGGTGGGTCGCCTGACACTGTTGGTAGCAAGACCAGTCGCTAGGACAGCATGGACATACTGTATGCAGTAACAAACTTTAGGCAGGATAAGATATTGTGGTATCCAGATGGAAGACCATTCTAAAAGAATGTGGAAGAATGCTACAAAGTGGAAACACTCTGTTCGGGGAAAGGACAGATTAAAAAAAAATGTTACCATTATTTCTTATCAAAATATGTGTGTATAGTTAGACTGATGTATTCATAATGTGTGCATTATGAAAAATATTTGTGACTTCATGGAGGGTTGTGTGATTGACCTATATGTATACAAGTGGGTACATGTGCATCATTGACATGCAGTACTTTCTCACATGCAGTTGTGCAGAAAAATTATATAGCAAAACTGAAAAGTACATAAAGATACATTCATGGATTCCCCATGTACATTGCTGGTGCCTTGATACACTCTGTGGTATATGTATGGAAAACTATGGATTCTGACTTTATCTGTATGTTGCTATGTAGTATGTATTAGTATTGCTACTATGGATATTTATTTATTGATGCTTCTTATAATGAGAATTAGAACTATTAACTCAATACAAAAAGGATCCATTTGTATGTCTGCTTAACATGTTGTGTTCTGTGGGCTTCTTGCAGATACAGAGATTTTCAGACATTTTTCTTAAGTTGTTCAGTTGATACTTTCAGCTAATGTGGATGTCATTCATTGCTCAATTCTGATTGTGTTGATATAAACTCTTCATGTATAACCTTTCATGCTAATATGACCAATTTTTTACACAGGTTGTCTGTTTAGGCTCAGACTGTATTAAAGCTACAGGCATCACACATTTCTATTTTATTTAACATTTATTTACCCAGAAAGTCCAACTTGGAACAAGTCAATTTTCAGTGGAGGCCAGGGAGAAATGCTCAAGGCGCATGTTTTTGTAGGAAGGAAACCCACATGAACACAGAAAAGGACATGAAGACTCTCGAGCTAGGAATTGAACTAGAGAACTTTTTGCTGTAAGGCAACAATGCAAACCGCTGCACCACTGTACTGTTCACATATGTTCTTTGTAGTATGTTACTGTGGACTGCATGCAGATTTTGTGGCTTCTGTGACACAATGCCCTTGTGTTTATACTTCTACTACTGTGATATCCAAGGTAAGGGGCTGAAATCCCCCAGACAGCCTCTACAGATATCACAGCGTATGTTATTGTTCCAAGTATATGTAGTCACACATTCTTTTCATATCACATATGGTTTTATATGCTGCAGTAAGACATGGCACAGAGAGTATTTCTTAGATTTTGGCATTACATCATATTGCAGAGAGGGTAAATTGGCATAGATTGTCCACATAATCATCTCTGTATCTGGGCCCCCACATCAATATAACCCTGTGCATATAACAGTCTTTCAAATAGCAAACAGATGTAGTGGCGATAATTTCTCCCCACAGGAGAGCAAAATGATAATAGATGCTCTTCACCAACATGGACAGAGGCTCCTTGAACAGGCAGGAAATACAGTATGGAGGAATGAAGTCTGGACCAACCACATCAAGATGATTAATGGTGTGCGAGGTCACAATAGATTCCAGGAGGCATGCCCTGATGGTGCTCTAACATGATCCTTTGCACAGCCAACAGGGTACGCTGGTAGGAGAGGTCGAAAGATACCCCTCCACTGACACCCCAATAAGATCACACAATTTCTTGAATTATTGCATACAACCAGAGCTGGATCATAGTCAAATGGGGCACTAGGTAGGATAATGGATTAGCCCCTCCCCCCTGCAGCAACCCCCCACCCACAGCCATTTCAGTGTCCCATTATTTGGCTATTTCTCCCCAGTTACAATGAACACTCTTAAAACCTGTCAGTGTACACACTATTTTCTTCTTTACTTCTACAGTGATTACAGATATTTGGATTTTATTTAAAAGTTTAATTTAAATTTTAGAGCACAGACACCGATTGACATTTGCTAAACAAAACAAAGCAATACAGTTCCACAATGAAAACAGACAGCATTAACAGTCAGCTTCTCTGCCCTCAAAACTCACACTCATTGAAACAGGATTGAAACCCACATTCAAAGATAATGCATTTGACCAATGGTGGATTAAGTTTACTTTGGGGCTGTTTTCAAACCATAGACCACTTTTACACATTTTTAGGACCATGCATACATGCATGTGTTATTTTATTCATCTTTCTGATTGTATTAAATTATATTCCTTGTATAATACAGCACCACGTTTTAGATAATGTTTTAAATTTGTAGTTTTGAACATTTTTTCAGTCAGCAATAAAACAAAATGCATGAACCAATAATGACAAAATTGCCCATTTAAAAAGATTTCAACCACAAAAGCCCCTCAAACGTCTTGTTAGTACAATCCACCAATATCAGTCAATATGTATTATCTTTGCAGAAGTAAAAGTCATCTGAATAATTCCTCATTAAAGAGATATGTAACTTTTTATTTCACTGTTTCATCTACAAATTCAGTGTCTGCTGGCCTTGAAGAATAAATTGCCCATATTACATTTTAAAAAAATTAGTAAGCTGTTACTATTATAACAGAGAATGGATAGCAAACCAACAACACATTCATAGTCACAAGACATCTCCCACAACAAAGAAGACACTCAGGACTACAGCACCCACACCTTTTAAAATACCACCCAGTATCAGCATCCATCTACATGGTGTAGGAATGGAACCCACGCCCCTTCTGTGCAAATGCAAGTATACTACCTGCTGTGCTACTAACACTGCTGGCAAGTTTGGTACACTCAGTAACAACTATTTTCCACAAAAAACAGTTTCACATTGAAAAATGCCTTAGCATGAGCAGCAGTAGACTTCTCTTCCCTTGAAGCTCACAATTTTTTGCAAATGTACAGAAACACAAGTCCTTAAAAAGTGCAATGTAACTGACAATTCCTTGAAAATGCAATGGAACTCACAGCAAAATGCATAGTTGATGTAGAGTATTTCACTCTTGTCACCTGTAACAAAGGTAGAGGTTTGAGCCGTAGAGGATTTGACTCTTGCACCTATACCTAACTTTAAGGGTTTCAGCCTGGTTAAATTAACTAACATTTCCCTCTAACTAGGGTATTTTACACACACACACACACACACACACACACACACACACACACACACACACACACACACACACACACACACACACACACACACACACACACACATGTTTGGCTAGAGCTTGGAGCTCATTTCAGCACAAAAAAATCCTGGAGTTCAACATAACAAAATCAAGCTTGTGTGGCACCATACAGACAGTACTAAGGATGCACTCTGTGTGTGTCCTTAAAGAAGAAATGTAATGCACACAGAGTGTATTCTTAAAGAAGAAATGTAAGTTTGTGGTAGGCCCAAATTTGTGCACCCTAGGCAATTGCCTATTTTGCCTAGAGCTGGATTTGGCTCTGTATACGGTGAGTTGGGAGTGCTGCATACCAGAGGGTGGAATAGAAGCAGGTGTTCCAGGCCACACATGTATGTGTTACTTTGCATAGCATTGATACATATAGAATAAATCAGTACATATTGCTGTTACATGCATATTCATGTATTGTCATTTTTGTGTTTCAGCAGCAGAATTGCATTGAACACATGGCTCTACCAATCTTTCAATCTTACCTTTAAGCATCCCTGTGACTAGCACTTTCTCTAATACCTGCTGGAAAGCACTAGGAAGCCTTAAACTCATACAAACACTGAACTCTCCTTGTTAACAAGGAGAAATTAATAGTAGGCACTAAACAGCCTATAATTGCAAAATACCTTGCTAAGGAAACAGATCCTATACTTTACAAAAAAAAAAAAAGCCCCAAACAAGGCATGTCCAAGGGTCAGCTTCTGGTGATTTCTCCTGTCCACCTGGTGAATCTGGGCATACTGGGGCAATGCAGCAATTGCCTCATGTACACAGACAACCCTCTCCTCCTACCACCCAACACTACAACCTGATGCACTTAATAGCCAAAATGGAAGCAAAGCTCTCTTCACCCAAGATTGTGCTAAACAGTCAAGAGAAGAAGGTTAACACCCACACTACACCTCAAGCAACACATAGCCCTTCTAAACCCGCACCACCAACACCCACATATAGCAACACTAAATCCACATATGCAGAGGCCCTTAACTGTAACCTGCCCAAGCAACAAAGACCTCTGAAGCTGAAATGCAAACAAACACCAATCACAACCAATGTGTTACATAGTTCACAACACCAGTGTGCCACCCAGCAACAGCCCCTAAGGCAAGACAATGTACCTAACACTTTAGTCATAGGTGACTGTATAGTCCGGCACACTGATGTCCCTCTCACCAGGTTGAATAAGGAGAAAATTACAGTCAGCTGCCTGTCGGGTGCCAGGATCCGCCACATAACGCATGCACTCAGTCCCACAACAAGTACAAATATGACTCTGTCATTGTCCATGTTGGAGTGAATGACTTGAGCCCTGGACTACATGAAAAGAGACATGGAAGAGCTCTCGGATCATGTGGCCCAGGCAGGTATGACCCTAGCCCTGAGTAGCATCCTGCCTTCACCCAGAATGATACCACAATATAAAGATAAAATGACTGACTTCAACAATTGGCTAAGCTTATGGTGTCATTCAAAGGGGATCCAGTATCTGTCTGCCTGGGATGACATGATTGACAGACCACGATGCTTTGCCAGAGATGGTCTGCACCTGTCGCCTGGGATTCAGGTTACTGGCTAAGGCTCTTGCCACTATAGTGCCTTTTTAGGCAAAGTTCAAAGGACAAAACCACCACCGTAACAGGTACAAGCATGCAAAATCTGAAGGTAATGCTACTCAATGCTAGAAGTCTAAACCTCAAAATGCACTCTCGAGGCACTCCTAAAAATGGAGAACATCGATATCTGTGTAGTAACTGAGACCTGGTTCAAGGCTCCAGAGAGCACCCCTGCAATACCAGGCTACAACTCTTACCACACTTTTCAGCCATCAAACCAGGACCGAAACACTAAAGGTGGAGGAGTGTCAATATTCACCAAGGATATTCACACCACCAGGCTAGTTGGCCAACACAATGTGTCTGAAATTCTCCAAATGCAACTGACACTAGGTAAGACTGCAATCCAAATTGTAGCTTGCTACAGATCCCTCACCATACCCCAAGATTCTCACTACACCTTTCTAAACATACTGGAAAATATTAAGATAGAACCAAACACCCTAATACTGGGTGATTTTAACTACCCTGCCATTAACTGGGAAAACTACTCATGTCCCAACATCTTTGCACAACGGTTCTTGGAATTCATAAATTCCAATGCCCTGGATCAGCTAATCCATAGTCCCACCAGGGGCTCCAATATCCTAGACCTGGTCATTACCAACATGGGAAATCAATGCTCCATACCTATGGTCACCCCCTCGTTAGTCAGGTCTGACCATAAGCTAATCACCCTTAACATCCACATCCCACCCCCACCCCCCAGTAAAGAAACCACCATAAAAAACTTCTCCAAAGCCAACTTCATGCTACTCAAGTCAGAAGTGACAAACCTCATGACACCCATGCAGACGGGAACTGAAAGTTCAACTGCTGAATCCTACACTAAGGCACTGTACGAGCACATCCACTCATGCATGAATCGCACCATCCCAAATAGAACCAAAATGCTCTCATCCAAAAAAAGGAAGCCAATCTGGTGGTCCCCATGCCATAAACAAACTTTACAACAAAAGGAAGAAACTTTTCAGAAAAGAGGAAAATCCCAGGATGCAAAAAACTCCCTTACTAGCCTCAGTAAGAAACTTGAGATGCCTCATAAAATCCTCCAAAGCTAGTTACGAAAATAAAATTGCCAAAGATTCCAAAGACAACCACAAGGCATTCTGTAACTATGTCAAGAATCTAAATGGCAATGCTCAGATCTGCTCTGAGCTAAAACAGAATGGCATTAAATATACTGATCTGAAGGATATTGCCAATATCCTGGCAGAACGATTCAGTGCCAACTTCACCCCCCTCTCACCCCCTAAATGGCCCATCTCAATACTGGAAGATTGCCAAATTCCAGTAATAACGGCCACACAGGTACAAAACGCACTCTCTAAAGCCAAGAATACAGCATCCATGGGACCAGATGACATCCCGAGCTGTGTACTACATGAACTACAATATGAACTGGCACCTCACCTAAGTGTCATGTTTAATCATAGCCTCACCTCAGGTTTTGTGCCCACTGAGTGGCGCAGAGCTACAGTTATCCCAATCCACAAGGGGGGATCCACCTTGGATCCCGGAAACTACCGTCCCATCAGTCTGACAAGCCTTATCTGCAAGGCCATGGAGCGTATTTTTCATGGAACTTATAAACAAAGACATTGGCAACCTTCAAACACTGGACCCCACCCAGTTTGCATTTGTGAAGGGCCGAACTTGTCTCCTGAACCTGATTGACTTCTTTGAATCAGTCTCCAGAGCCATGGATAAGGGTAAGGTGGTGCACACAGCCTATCTAGACCTTGCCAAGGCCTTTGACACCATCCCCCACTCTGGAATCATAGATAAACTTACTAAGTTGGGCATTAATCCCTATGTCACCCAATGGGTTGCTAAATGGCTTACTGATAGAACCCACACTGTAAAAGTAGCCGACTCCAAATCCAGCTCCAGACAAGTGACAAGTGGAGTACCTCAGGGTTCAGTCCTGGGGCCGCTCTTGTTTGGCATCTACTTCTCTGAAGTACAGGTCAACACTAAGGGACTCTGGCTAACAAAGTTTGCAGATGACTGCAAACTGGGAGCCATTATTGAATCCCCAAATTATGTGGATACTCTACAAAAGTGCCTTACAGAAATAGATGCTTGGTGCCAGAGCCATGGGCTCAAGCTCAATGCCAAGAAATGTATTGTTATCCCCTTTGGGAAAAAACATGTATCCATGAATTACCATATAGGTGACAGTACACTAAACACAGAAAGTGTGATAAGAGACTTAGGGACACAGGTGGACAGTGGTCTCACCTTCGATAACCACATCGTCACAACAGTCAGGAAATCCTTCTATGTGGCACACCTCATCACAAAGGGCTTTTCATCCAGAAAAAAGGAGGTCATTGTCCCACTGTACTCATCCCTCATTAGACCCATTATAGAATACAACGCCCCATTTGGTATGTACCTCTCAAGACATCTGCAACAACTGGAAAGGCCTCAGAAATACCTCACTAAAAGATTCACAGGCCTAAAACAGATGCCCTACGCTGACCGCCTTAAAAATCTCCAGCTATACTCTGTCACATATCGTCTACTCAGAGGCGATCTCTGCTTAACATACAAGGCCATGTCAAACCCAGAGCTGTTGGACATGCTACACTTAAAGAAATCCCAATCCCTCAGAGCTACATGCTCCAGGGATCTAAACCTTGTTATCACAATAAACAAAACATGCTGGAGGGATAGGTTCCTGACCCAGAGACTCCCCAGACTCTGGAATAGATTGCCCATACATGTCAAGCAGAGTGCCTCTTTGGACCTCTTCAAGAGGAACCTTGACGATTGGATGGGAGAAAGGAAATTCACCCCAGGGATCACGTCAGTCACCCTGCTAGACAGGGGTCCAGGAAAGTAAATAATGTGGGAAGAAATAGCCAGGGAATTGTTATGGCTAGGCTTGTATAGGCCCTAGGGCTGATAGCCTAGTACCAACCTATGAACCTATAAGGATGATGATGACAATGTAAGTGTAATGACATGTAGCCATACAACATCGGCACATATATAATAGTACAAACAACATGCATAATGCTGTCTGCATTCATTTGCATAGGTCAATTCACTTCTGCACAACAACAGGATGTGAAAGTTGAATGACTCCATATACTGTTACTGAGACCTTTACTTGTTATTTCCTCAGCCTACTGTCATGTCAGTGCTGTATACTGACATATTGATAAGTCCCTCACATTGTAAAATACAGGTACAGATCTGGGGCACAAGCCATGCTGGTGAACCTAGAGGCAAAACAGGTATGGTTCTATAACATGTTTATAGGCTGCAGCAATGTATACAGACCTGTGTTTTATGAAATTAATGTTGCTGTTTTTCTAAACAGAGACATCAGGTGCAATGTACGTCACATGAGTATCACCATGCAGTGTTATAGTTTTGTACATGCAACAGGGGTGTAGTCAGGATTATCAGATTTATACTCACAGTTTCCAGGATGCTAGCCCACCACCACATCACAGCCCATCACCATCTTGATCTCCTTCCACCCTTATATACTGATGTCGAAGTCACAGCCCTATTGTGATCCTACTCTTCTCCATCCAAACCTCAGCAAATGACCACAAGGAAGCGTATAATTTTATGAAACAACAAAACAATCCAAATGTGCATCTGCCATGGGTATACAAGCACATAAAGTACTTTCTATTTAAATTATGCTAAACATTACCCTGTATCCAGTTGGTCATTCAATAGTACATTTTAATGCAGTATACCACAATCTTATAGGTAACAACTGTAAATATTTTCTACTGGTGTTTCAATTGTCCAGTAATCAGAGCTGTCTACTGTTAACTCAGCCATGGCATTTAAGAATTCTTCCTCTTCCACTGTCAATCTTCCTTTGGGTCTATAGCATAAGCATGAATGGCTGAAAAGCGAACATGTAATGAGTGACACATATTCATTAAAACGCATTTAACCGATTTGATGAATATGTCATAGGGCAAGGAGGTAGTTGGCCAACTACAGGGTGTTTTCCTTTCCTTCAATGTAGTGCAATCTCGGAGTTGGTATATTTAGTTATGGTGGTATGGGTGGGTGTGAAGTCCCCACCTGATTCGGGTTTCTAACTTTTTTTTTTGCGAACAGCTGCGTGAATTTTTTCGCTAGGAAAAAACTCAAGGACATGGCCATTCACTGTTTACAGCATTCGCGTTTTATGTATCGACGTATATGTAGTCGCACATATGATGCTTATCATATAGACCCCTTTCATTCTGTCATCACTAATCTCAATTTTCCTACCCATGTTAATACACTTCAAATCAGAACTAAACAGTCATGTAGTAAATAATGACCTTCTCTTGTCTCTGTTTAGCTGCTGCAAAAGTTCTTAATTCAATGGCCACCTACGTTAATATTTGCCAGCCTATATTTCAGACTATGTTTATAAAATGTCTAGATGTTTGTCTCATATATTTGGTCTGTTCCTCATAACATTTGTGTTTTTTGGAGACTTGGTAAAGAGTGAAATCACTAAATAATGTCAGACATTTAAGTTTCAGACTTCATAGCCTTCAGAAAATGCATGCTAACGGGAAACCTGTTATTGTAGCAACTTCCAAAGTTTATAAGAACAATATTAAAAATCTGATCCTATTTTTAGGCCTCTACCCCAGTATTTTTAACTTTGTCCAGATTTTTTTTTTTGTTCTGTGAGGTTGAAAGGTATGCCTTTTGTTATAAACTTTCTTCAAGTTACATAGTCAAACTTCTAGCTCATATATTCTGTCTTTTCTTAATTCATTGCATCTTCCTGTCTTCCACCAAACATTGCAAACACCATTGCACAAACTGCCACTTTCTAAATGTTCAGAAAGAGTATAAAAAGTAAAAATGTATTTTGTAATAATCCATGGCCTGCAATAGATCAGGGTGTGGAAAAGGAAGATATGTTGCATGATGAATGCTAAGCAAGCAATAAGTATTCACCCAAATTCAAAATTTTATCTACAAGACTGGCTTAAAAAGAATTATGTTGACTGCATGTAAACTGTGCTGGTCCATTCCCTGTAAAAATATTTCTGTTTTTGGTAAATGTTCAGTCAAACTCTTTTGAGTATGTATGCTATGAATTTTATTACTTTGTAGGTAGTCAATAAAAAATGTTGAAAAAGGTCATCATAAGTGGTACTGAAAGTTAATGTTAGACAATGGAGCTTGTTTTCTAAAAATGGGATTTGCAAACTTTATGAAGAGAAAGCAGATTTGTTATTTAATTTCTGCATTATTCCCCAGTTCATATAATGTGATGGCAGAGAGGTTGTACAGATTTAAAAGAAAGAATAAAAAATGAATAGTTAAACTGTGTAAACAAAAATATAAGGCTTCCTCTTCATCTACAGAATTACTCCTTAGATGGTAACAGATTTATCCTTGGCAGGACTTTTAAGGTCATGAAGGCAGAGAACCCACATTTGATTTTCTTCTGCTTGATATGAAATGTAAAACCTACAGGAAAGAATAGCCCCAGAAGCTGGCTTCTGATAAAAACAATGTTGAGAATCTATGTCCTTGGAGATGAAGACTGGGTAAGAAACTACATCTACAGACTTAAATGGAGCCTAGGCATAACTGACATTTATTTGAGACATGTTAGATAACAACAGTCAGTTAGTAATTGTTCATCACTGAAGGGACATTTAAATTAAATAAGAAATATATTCATAGATAAAATACCCATTTGTGAACCTTGGGTTCAGTTAGTGGACTGAGCACTGGAGGATCAAACCAGGGAGTGACAGGAATAAAGACACATCACCTGCTTGCCTGTCTATGGTTGAGGGGTAACACTTCAGAAGGCATGTCTCAGGGGCATTTCTGTTGCTATTACTACTCCAGAAGAGACTACAGTTCCTGTGGGATCCATCTGCTCACAAGGGTGGTAAGGCTGTCTAAAGGACATTCTTCACCAACAGAAGAAAGTAATATCCCTACAGTGTGCGCATTGCACACCCATCTGTGCCAACACTAAAACACTTACTGAGTTTTAATACTGTATAGGTGCTAGGACTTAAAGCAAAAATATTGTGATAGTATCAAGGCATTTCCACAGGCAGCTGTCAGCTGGGGACAGTGATAAGAATCATGCTGAGTGATTGGATAGCTGGCAGGTGTGGAGGTGGGTCAAAAACTATAAATTATTATCTTAATGCTTATAAATGTGCAACAAAAATATTTAATGCTGTACATTTTTTTCAAAACCTATGCATCTGTCAAATATTTTCCTGTAGTAATAATTACAGTTAATAAGTTCCTAGGATAGGAAAATGAGAGGAGTGGAGGTGAGAACATATTATTCTCTGTATCCAAATGTTAAAATGTTATGTTATGCTCAGAGCTGTAAAGATGTGCAGTTATAACCTTGGAATTACTATCCTGCAGAAGGTCTCTCCTCTCCCAAAATGATCAAACTATTAACAGTATGAGGTATTATGTCAACCAGTTTAGTTCTAAAAATTCCTTTGTACATCCACCTAGCAATAATACTAAATTAATTACTATTGATAGTATGTATTATATAGACCAGTATAAACATCTCTACATTTGATTCTGTGATACCCCATTTCTGTGCCAGTAATCAAGGTGCCTCAGTCCTCACTACTGGCACCTGTGGGGAACATTCACTGAGAGGATACCAGGTACGCACCCAGAATTTCCAGATGCAGCTGTCTGCATCAAGTAAAATCAAGCACAATTTCCTGTAAGAGCACACAGGGAACACGATCAGTCTGGGGCTGGTTTCTCCATCTTTCTCCACATCCCCAGTAAGACTCCCCACTGGCATAGCTGTAGAGGTGAGAACTCAGATGAGTGTCTAAGCCAAGACCTCCTTGTCCCTGGCCAAGTTGCTGACACACACACTCTTGGAGATTTGATTTACACACACACACACACACACACACACACACACACACACACACACACACACACACACACACGGGAAAGGCTGGCACAGGTTTACTAGCTATGCTCCCTTCTACCCAGTCTATAAGGTGGTTACCACTGCCATCAGACACTGTTAGCAAATAGGTTTTGGAGTCTGACCTTGTGACATTTGCTTCTTTTGAGATGCCATGACCTCAAAGTGAAAATAATTCAGTTTTGGGGTGCAGAGGGGCCGATGTCTCAAAATGTAACACTTTGCGTTATCTATAACAACCTCAAGCTATTTTTGCATACATTTCTTTGGATTCAAACTCATGCAGTACAACAAGTTTAGCCAAGTTTTTTTTTATGAGCTCTGACTGGATTAAAAGATGTAGGGGAAGGTGGGGGGACAAGCTTTATTCTGTACGACAGGAAGTACTTTTTTCTGAAATTGTACTGGCCAAGTAGAATAGTTTACAAAACATAAGAACACTAAAACTTTAACTGCTTTCAGCATCCTAAAAATAGGGAAAGGAACAGTGATGTAAAGGATAAAATAAAAGGGCATATTTACCTTTTATCTGAGCATATTTTGTAAAGTAACTTAAAATCCCATCAACAGCCCTTCAATCTTTCTCAATATAGTTAATAACATCATCAAAAGATGCAAAATAAATTCAATATGGCATGATTATAAATGCCTTCTTTTCTACAAATCAGATAATTGAATTGTTTGTGTCAGATTAAGTTGCTATTGACTTCCCTCCTTTAGCTATACTACATACTTGAGCTTCTTATTGAAATGTTGACACTCAAATTACCGAGTATTAAGATATGAATAGTGATCATCATTGTTATCATTATACCTCTCAACTGCTATGACTTATGTAGAGCACTATGACTTTGGCCCTCTAATTTAAACTTGCTCCTCCTAGATTACTGATGTTCCTCATAAAGCCAGAACTATTTATGGGTACATGCATTAAAAAATAAAGTAAGCCTATGCAAAGTTTTTCTGCCACTAACAATGTAAGGGCTAGTATGTAAAGACCTTCTGTTGTGAAAAAAAAAGTACTATTTTTTCTGGTCCTATGTCATGATTTTTAAAGACAAGTACTATGATTTTTAATGCTCAGAGGCCGAGAGGTATGCTTCTCCTTTAAACCTGTGTTTTGCATGGGGGCAAGCACCCCCAAACATAAATATACCATCTCCAAGATCACCATGACTCAGAGAAAAAGGAATATTCTGAGAAATGACAATCGCTGCAAATCATGATTTTTGGTCATTCAGTCTCCATATTTCAGAATTTGAGTCCCAAGATTTGAAATAGTTAACAGATGTCTATCTGTGTTTTTGACTGTACTTTATTGCATACATTTCATCCTCTTAGTGCAAGTATTCTAGACAAAGCCAAAGGTAAAAGCCCAGTATCAGGGAAAGATTTATATATTGCTCTTATAAACTTAGAAAGTTGCTTGAATAGCAGCTATTGCATCACAATGCATTTTCTTTTTTTTTTCAAAATATTTTAAGTTTTCCATGAAAAATAAAAGACAACAAATGACAAACAGTATTTTAATTCTAAGGCAAATTATTAACAAACAAGGTAAAGATTGCTTACAATAAATATATATATATATATATATATATATATATATATATATATATATATATATATATAGGCCTGAAGCAAAACTGCAGATCACAGTTAAAATACACATGTTCTTTAGTATAAGTATTAATTCAGAAAGAGTTGTAGTCCATTTGTAAAGTCTCAATAAGTGCTAAAACTTTTGTCCAAGGATTATTAAGAAATGTCTTTGGATAGATTCTAAGTTCTTTGGTCTTAGTTTCTTTGGTTGCCATGTCTTTCACTGAAGAAAATAAATCCTCAACAGTGGGTGGGCAGCAAGTTTTCCATCTTCTAGCGATGCATTTTCTGGCGATAGCAAGTACTGACCATAGTAAATATGAATTATTCTTATTCAAAAAGTAACCTTCATTCACATTGAAAAGAACTAATGATTTAGACAATAAGAAGGAATCAGTGAATAATGCTTTGAGAAAATCTTCTAGGCTGTTCCAATAGAACTTTAATTTATGACAATCATAAAAAATGTGTGCCCAATCGGCTTTGGTATGTTCTGTACATCTCCAGCAGGATGCGCTGGAGCTATTATTAATTTTAACTATTTTATCTGGTGTCAGAAATGCCCTATGGAGATATTGCCAAGCAAAAATACTCTAGTAATGAGACCATGAAGTATGTTTGATGGATAACAGAATTTTTTTGTTTTTCATCATGTGAGAAATTAAAAGAACAGCCTTTGAACATAAAGTTCCGGTAACTTTGATTTACATTAGTCTTATAACAATTAACATGTTATATAATTTTGAAATAATTTTATTTGTACTGAAGCTGTTAAGTAAAATTTCACACATGAGAATTATCATCTTTGGTGTTTCTTGATAAGATGAGTTTTTATGTATTGTGCATAAATCTTGAGAATAAGTTAAGATACTTTGTAGAATTAACCAGTTTTGAGGAAGTAAATCATGTTATTTTATAAGAAACTGAGAGTCTAAAACTTTAGTGTCATTTATGCATTGATACCAGCATATAAAGTTATTGGATTTCCAACTATATATAACACTGAGATGTATTTTATCAGAAAAATCCTTGTAATTTTAAAGGGGTTAACAGTTCAAACCAGATCTTAATATCATCATTAGAGTTAACAAATTTTCTGAATATATTAAAATAGTGATTTAATTAATTTAATTTTGAGGGGTTGGAAATTTTGTGTTGGGTAATATGACATAAGAAGTACCAGAACTTATTAGAAGAATTATTCAATGGAAGTTTGGCTAACAGGGCATTTTCACTAATTAGTAAGGTTAGATGTAATAGTTTCCAAATAGAGTGATAATTTGGATTAATCCAGTTTATAATAATCTTAAAATATAGATTCATTAATATATGTTTCAATATCCGGGAATTTGATTCCTCCTTTCTCCCAAGATCTAATGTGATGTAGAAAAGCTATTATGTTTCTTTTGGGGAACCAGAGGAATTTCATTAGTAATATGTTTATATATTTAATGTATTGATATTTTTAAGAAAAGTTAAGGACTAGAGCTATGTAGATATTTTTGGTAAAATTGTCATTTTTATTAATTGTAATCTGTCTTCAAAGGTAATGAATTTTGTTCCAGCTATTTGTATGCCTATTTATTAAATGTATAATAGTTTTATAATTATATTCAATTGTGTTTTCTGGGGATTTACATACCCCCAGATTCACTATTCTTCCATGCAGGACTATCTTAGTCCTGCACGGAAGTGGCCATTTAGGAGAAAGACGGCAGCACTCCATGCATATTAATGAAGGCGCGCTGCCTGAGCTCCTAATCTTAGCAGAGCTCTCAGAATATACACGCTCCTGCAATGAAGATTAGCAGAAAGCCCTAAAAGAATGATCAAGATGGCTAATAGGTGTCCGCGTACCCCCAGCAACATCCCCCATGTGAAGAAGAGCAATAATAAACAGATTAAACTTAACTGTAGGTGCACGGGTTTGCCTTTTGCTTAGCTATGATTAATGCAGTTTAAATGGCAAAAGAAGATAAAAAGGAAGATATATGCAAATGAAGCAGTATAGCAGTAGTGTAGTGGGCAGATCATTCACTTTCCAAGCAGTCATTCCCGATTCGAGTCACACTGCAGCACGTTCCATTTTCTATGTCAAATCACATTATGACCAATATTTTTTGTTGCATAACCTACTAAATAACATATATTTGTGAACTGGAGTACTGCATTAAATACAGATGTGAGGTGTCAATGTCATAATGTTGCAAAGCCCACAGATAAACACAGGAATCAGGGATACAAATGGAAGGTAAAATATATAATGAATGATAACTCCATACAGCTTCCAAATACCTCACCTTCCCAAGAACCATTAGACATTGCTGGCTAAATTAGTGCAGTGGTAAGCAGGAGTAAGCACTACTAAGCAAGTGTAAGCACTATTAAGCAGTAATAAGTGGGAGTAAGCATATGTAAGTACTAGTAAGTGGGTTTAAGCCTGTTTGCATGGGGTAAGCAATGCGCACACAGGTTAAGCAATATTGAAGCTAACTCTCTGTAAGCATATTTAACTGGAGGTAAGCATTGCTTACCCTCACACAAACCCGCTTACAAGTGTTTAAAAGTGCCTTAACCACTCTGTATTCAATAGCCACTGTTCTGGCCAAAAACAAAATAAACAGCCTTTGCAGGTCTTGAACCCTGGACCCTATACACTATACTCACAGTAGTTAACCAGAAAGCCATCACAACAGTACATAAGAATGAGGTATCGCCAAACAAATCCTCACTATAGTAAAATCAAACTGAACATGTGAAAAGAATCAGTATACACTCATATGTTCTATAACCCACTACTTAACATAAATATGGGAACTAGAGTACCACAGCAAGCCCAGATGTGAAGTGTAATTGTAATAGAGTGTTGAAGTCCCCTATTAAACACAAGGACCCCATACAGTGTACGTAAACATGAATCATTGATACTAGATATATATATATATATGTAAGATGTAATGAATAATAACTCAATGCCAAAAAGCAAATATAATGCAAAGTAAATATTAAGCAACGCTAAGCATTGCGCAGGCCAGCTTAGTTGGTGTAAGCAATGTGTAGGCCAGCTAACTCAATTTTCTCAGTGGTATACCCCTTTATACAATGCCAACCTTAGGTAAGCAGGTTTACCCACAGCTTAGCATTTTCAAAACTGGCCAATCATGACAAAGTGTGGGAATTCGGCCCTACTAAAACCCAACAGGCGAGAATACATCTCATAACTTGGTTGTAGCTTCCCCTTGCAGGTACCATGTCAGGAAGGGGAGTGGGAGTGCACCTTTGGGTGCAGCGCTGGGGCATCTGTGAGTCCAGAATCATGGCAGGACTCCTTGTCAAAGATCATGAGCAGAGACTACTGCAGGGCCTGTACCAGGGTTCCCGATATAAGGCGGAACCTGGGACCATCTCACCCATTACCTCACCAATTCTACTCTCATACCTGAACCAGTGAGCAGGTCAGACATCACTGTGCTGACCTGAAGTGGTGTAAGGGGGATTTCTTGGATCAGGGGATACAAGAGGCTAGGAGGACAAGGAAAGTCCCAGCTGTGTGTAAGTATCACTCCACTACCTGTTTAATAATTGCCAACTCATGTATATGCTGACCTGAAGTGGTGAAAGGGGGATCTCTTGGATCAATGGATCCAAGAGGATAGGAGGACAGGGCAGGTCCCAGTAGTGTATAATTATCACTCTACTACCTGTTTAATAATTGCCAGGTCATGTATATTATGGATAGATTTGCTAAATATTCCTCTTATGTCCTTCACAGTGGCAAGTCAGTGGGCTGTGAACCAAGAGGCACATGGCTGTCACTTGGAGAGGTCACGACATGAGGCAGGTTAGTAATACTCTTGCATGTACTGTCATAGGAAATAAATCTGACTGTATTAGTAAGTCAATTGCCTGTAGAAAACCTGTATTGTTTAAGGGAAATACTGCATACACCGGAGAATATGGCAGGAAGAGTCTCATATAGTTTGTATGTAAATAAAAGCATAATAGCCTGATGGTAAAGGTCTAATTGCTGGACTGCATGTGTATACTCTGGTATCATATGGTAATGCAGATTTGCAATCACTTAATAGTACTGTTGTATTAAGCACTATTACCCACACTGTGCAACATGAACAGAATGTGTAGGAATGTCTGTATATGACTGGTGTAATCCCCAGAGGTCATTTAGTACAACTGAGAGAGACATAGACAGAAAAAAGTGAAAAGACTGACAACAAAATCCGACTAGCACATGCAACTGAGACGCGAACTGTAGCGTTTTTAGCACACACAGCCATGGTTCGAACCCTGAGAGTGGTAGTAGTCTGCATACAGAATCATACCCTGCAACTGTACAGATATGTCCAGAATGTCAAGTAAATTGGCCCATATCTGCTGCCTGTCAGTCTGTCCCCTGGGAAATCAGTAGGATGATCCCAGATGTATAGGCAGCAAACAAGAAATGGAACTGATTGTCACACATCTATAAGAGCAAACCTGTCACTCTAGCAACTCCCCAAACTGTTATGAGAGTAATAAGCCAAGTATGTTCTATCTACACCCCATGTTGTCAAGCTGTGACCAGAGTGTGTGCAGTAACAGAGTGAGATGTATGTGCATAACACTAATGTGAAATCTGGTACTTTGTGTGGCAACATGCAGGTAGTGGTAACAAACATTGGTATGACGGATAGGAACACTGTGCCGGAAATAAAAACTTGATACCCTGTACTGGTTCTGTTTACTCTGGTATTGTATGGAATCGTGAGTGCTGCAGTTCCTCTGAATAATAAGGTATCACTGATCACTGTCACCCACACTGTGCTACATAATATAACTGCATAGGAAAACCTGTATAAGAGTGTTGTAAGTCACTAAAGGTTGAAGAGGGCAATAGTCTACATATGTCACAGTTCATCTGCATGTGGTCAAGAAATGGCCAGAGTCTGCAAAAAGAGATGGACAGGTATGTGCATAACATCAACCTGGAATCTGGGAGTATGTGTAGAAACAGTTAGTATTAACAAACAATTCCTCCACAGGTATACCAAGTAAGAGGTGTATACTGCAGGTAAAACCAGTTCAGGTATAAAGATCTCGACAGCCAAATCACTGTCCAACCTAAGGCAATAGGGTAGTGTAGTAATACTTGTAAGGTACAGATAACAGCACTGACTAGGAAAGTAATGTGAACTAGAGGAATATACTAGTTGTTAATTGACATCTTTCTCTCCCCCCACCATATCTCCAACAATACACTAAACACCCGCATCAACTGGTACATGATGACTCCACTGTTATGTTGGGACATATGTCCTATTGGCTGATACTTATTTAAATCTGTTTCTATGCATATGCTATGTTGAAATACTCCAGCATTGGTGGCATGGTGCCATCAATGTATCTGGATGCTGTTGTTATTACTACTGTGGTCCCATATATGCATGTGATCCATCTGCTATGAAACTATTCCATATCTGGTGTCTCGGTTAATGGGAATATCTATGCATGCTGCTATACCTAACCCTGGAATGTGCTGACTATTACTAACCCACATATGTTGATACAGCATAAACATCATAGCATGTAAGGGAATGTGGGTCCCAGCGGACACACCTGTCCCACCTCAGCTGGCCACGGCAACAGGCACCAGCACATCTGGGGCCCAACCTGGGACCTCCTCATGCATTGGTCCTGCACCACCTTCAGGTGGAACTGCATCAGAGGATGGGACTCTCTCACCATGGGAGTGGGCTTGGACAGAAAGCTGTCACCCATCACCAGATCCAGGTCATGATGCGTAGAGAGCACAGTCAGCAGTTTGGAGATCTTCTACACCAGCTTGAGGGCCAAGTGTCATGACTAGAGGGTTGGCCTGGCTCTCTGACTCAGCACCCAGCGCAGCCTACTTGTGGGCTGTAAAGGTGCAGTGGTGACTGCCTTGGGTGGGGATCTCAGTTACTAGGGGCCTCATGGGCTTTGATTTCCCAACACCCCTCCCCATTAAGGTGTGTACCCTCCACATGTGCCATATACCACCCCTGTATGCATCTTGTTTGTCTGGTCTGTTAACCTACCCAACCTACCTCCCCAAATATAGCTACTATCCCCTCCCCAACATCCCACTCTCACCTGAAAAAAAGGGTAATCTGTTCCCCAAAAAAATCTTGCCCCATACATAGCTGTCCATTTTGCACACGTGTCCACTGGACACATGTAATCTGGTCTAATTGGCATCACAACATATTAATGCTGTCCTCACCCCTCTCTCAGTGGTTTGAGTGTACAAATCTACTTCCAAATTCAGTGTATATGCACAGCTGTTGCTGTAGAAGAAATGGGCAGCTATGGACCTTCCCTACACCCTCCTGCACATCCCTAGCTATTTTCCCTACTCTCTTTCCCTCTTTGTGCCCCTTTTTCACCACTGTCCTATCAACCCTTTTTTCTATTCTTTTAAAGAAATTAGCATGGGGGTAAGTGGGAATAAGCACTTTTAAGCAGCAATAAATAGGTTTAAGCCTGTTTGCATGGGTGTAAGCAATGCCTACACAGGTTAAGCAATTTAGAAGCTAACTGAGTATAAGAAACTGTGACCAGAAGTTAGCAGTGCTTAACTCCTCGCAAACCCGCTTACAACTATTTAAAAGTGCCTTAATCACTCTGAACCCAATGGCTCTTGTTCTGCCCACCAACAAAACAAACAGCCTATGGAAGGCTCGAACCCATGACCCTGCACACCATAGACAAATTGATTTACCACTAAGTCTTGTAAGATACACCTAGCCCTGATGTTTTCACAAACATATTATCCAGCCCAGTCATTCAACAGTACAGGAAATGTATTTCAACATGTGTGTGTGTGTGTGTGTGTGTGTGTGTGTGTGTGTGTGTGTGTGTGTGTGTGTGTGTGTATATATATATATATATATATATATATATATATATATATACATATTAATATCTAAATAGATATAACATATCTATATATGAAGGTATATATATATATATATATATATATATATATATATATATATATATATATATATATACATACATATGCATACATTTGTAAGCATAAATATATATCTCTATAGGAATATACAGACATACATCTATAGATATAAAAGGGAATATAACAAAAACATATATGTCCACATGCACCATTAATGGGGTTGAGGGGGCCCAAACAACATACGTCTCATACCTATAGATACCCCCCGCAGACAAACATGTCTGCCCTGGAATACAATACCAACTGTTGCAAATCCCATGACCAGGACCTAGCACAACATGGGCAGAAGATTTTAACAGTACTCCATCCAACCTGTATGATGTCATGCTAGTATCAGTAACATATCATGCAGTACAGTCTGGCAACCATAGGGAATGTACAATGTTGAAGCAATCAGCATTCCTAAGATACATATACACAGACACATATATGCAGATATATAAAAAAACAATATAAATATATATATATATATATATATATATATATATATATATATATATATATATATATATGCACACACAGAGATATGTATAGGAAGATACATATGTAGAAGGTGCACACAATAATGAACAGCCACTATGCCTACAGTTCCCACCTTACCAACTGGACACTGTATGGACCCACAAATAGGTCTAAGGATATAACACTACACACAGGTTTGTATACAAGGGAAAGCTTTATTTGTGTACTATTACAGTCCTATATGTCATGTCATATAACTGTTTAGAAACTAACATACATATAAACAAAGTAATGCAACTGTGAAACAGTTATATTAATACAGTAGTCTGGAAAGGTTTACATATGTTGATGTCCAGGCTTAGGCCTTCAAATAGTACAATAATAAAGACAGACTGGGCCATAGGATACCAATCAAGCAACAGTAAGTTATGCAGATGTATAGTCCATCAGCCTCTATCTACACTCTGTACACAAATCCTAGGGGGTAAAGACCACAGTTGACACAATGGGGTGTATCCGTTACATAACAGGGCATAACTGACACCATCACAATCATTCTGACAAACAGAACAGTCTGTATGGCAGGAAGCAGTAGGCCTGCATTTAGCCAAGGTGAATTGTATGGTAATGTACATCCAGATACATTAAGGCAGTTTACCCCTGATACCCCCACATGTTGTAACATTCTAGGTTAGTTATGGTGCACCCCCCCTCCAGACTCAATAATACAGGGTCATATACCACTGCTACATAAACTGGCCTCTGGAGTGAATAAGAGCACACATGTATTGTGTAGGTGAAGCCCACACATAGATGGACGCAACCCCACAATGTGTGTGGGGGACACAACAACAGTAGACTGATGACAGAAATGGCAGCATGAAATACTCACAGCCCACTACATAACAAACCCTGACAGCATGTCATATGTACAAAGCCTGGTATGTAGGTGGAGGACAGTGGATGGAACACAGGCCCATATGTGTAAAACTGTTGTCATGTACAAAGCAAGTCACTGGTGTTACAGGATAGTCTGCAACATACCCTTTTTAGGAATGTGAAGTTAGAAACAGAAATGGATGTAGCCATGTACTGATAGCACTCAACGCACACACTGCCTGTGATATATCTGACAAAAGACTTGTGTGGTGGACAGACAAAACATAACAGGCACGCCTCTGGCCATCAAGTGGATAGGCCCACAGTTGAGAGCTATGCAGATAGACTGCATTCCACATTAAACTAGTATGTACATACAAACCCTATAACACTGGTGCTATACAATGCATACAACAACACTCACACTCTAGTTCTGGAACCTCCTTAAACTATGTAGCTGGCCTGAGTGTGCAGGTTCTCCTGTAAGAGGTATTGCTACCTGCTGTCTGTAACACTGTTGCCCACACACAGGAAGGATGTCCATCAATCAGGAAAGGTAAAGGGACCTCACCCACATGATGTAGGGATTTATAGTAGTTGGTTGCCATGACAGTGGTATTGGGAAGTACTACACAGCATGCTGCATGCAGGTAGCAAGTGGAGGATACTGACTGGTGCAGAGGCCATCACCTGATCATGTGCATCACCTACAAAATCAATGCTGCAATCTATGCAAAGCATTTCATTCCATTTACTGGAGAGAGACTGAGAGAGAGAGAGAGAGAGAGAGAGAGAGTGTAAGGCACAAACAAACAAAAAAATAAAAACATCAAACAAAACATCCAGAAGAGACTTTATTCCCAGAACAGGTATGTGAAGTATATATGCATGTAACTGGCTGTAGCACTTGGTCCATAATAATGGGATAGATGATGTGGAATGATGTATATGTGCCTTCAGATGTTCTTGTTGTAATGATGTTCAGCTGAACAACTGCTAAGGACAGTAGAGTCCATCCTTGTGGGTAGTGGGCCATACCCATCAAACATCCAAAGCAGCACTGACTGATAAGATGTAAGCCATCACAGTGTGTGTTGTGTAATGGGAAGTATGTATATTACTGTAGCCAATAGCTGGTGGTGGAAGTAATGCCATAATGATGGACACGTGAGTTCCACATGCCACCTCTTGCAGGATACTCAGGTTAACCTGTATTGTAGCATGCAGAAATGCCATAGGTGTGTAATAGGGTTACCTGCAATTAGGCCCTATATATACCCCACTGTCAGGCTGTGTCCATATGTGGCATCTGTCTGTGTTGTAGCAAGGCAGAATAGTGCAGCTGTGCAGGAAGGTGTTGTGAGATTGTGGACCTGATTTCTGAATGTACACCATATGTAGGTATGCATATGTACACACACACACACACACACACACACACACACACACACACACACACACACACACACACACACACACACACACACACACACACACACACACACACATACACACACACACACACACACACACACACACACACACACACACACACACACACACACACACACACACACACACACACACATATATATATATATATATATATATATATATATACATCATACATATCTACACATAGATAGATATATACCTATATGCACATGTCTACATATATACAAACACACACACAAACATATATGTATGTAAATACATGTCTCCTATATTAGCACCACAGTGCTGCATGCTATGTGTGAGGAAACAGCACACGTTGCAATACACGCATAGATCTACAGCTGTCAGTGTGTGCAACATAGACGGCTATGTCACATGTCAACCCCTTGTTGTGACCACATTGCCCTTGTCTGCGAAGTATGGAATGGGAATATAGAGAGGTATGGCAGGTATAGTTATGGAGGTGGTCAGGGTTGGTAGATATAGAGGACAGCCTACAGAGGTGCTATGTGACACATGTGGTGGGTAAACACCCTGGATGGTGTGTGTGGTTTGTGATGTGGATGCCCCATGGGCCCCAATATGGATACAATTGGAACAAGCCTCTCTGCCACTGCTACTCACAACAGCAGTCCAAGTCCCAAAGGTGCCTGGTCTGGAAGTTGAGCAGGAGGAGCATGTGGCCCATGTGAATTTGTACTTAGTGTCTCAAGGTGATTTATCACATGCCATATGTGTCTGTGGAGCTTGTTATGCAACAGACCCTGGACCTGACCTCAGGGGACAGGAACATGTCTGTGTGTGCCCCCCGGGTGGGGGGACAACATCTCCTTAGTTGGTTCCACCTAATGGTATCGCTGGCCCAGTACATGAGGAGGCCCCAGGGTGGGTCATACATGTGATGTGGCCTGGTAACATGGGCAGATGCATTTGGAGAGGTGGTTCAGCTGGCCAATAGTACATATACATGCTATTGTGTCACTGTTATAGAACATATGTTGGTAGTAATAGTCTACACAATCCCGGAACATGTCTAAGAGCATGCATAGACAACCTCAATAACACAGAATGTCAGATGTGCAGCAAACATATAGCAAGCATACCACAGACATATATGGATCCATTATGGTCCTGACAATGGCATGCAGGTGAATATTCTGTAACAGGCCAGCAATGATAGTGTCCACACAGGGAACATGGCTCCAAGCACATTGCACAAAGTGTGGTACATTACAATATCTGCCCCATTGGTAGGTATGCTGTAGCCATACCTATTGAGGTGTGTGTACAGTTTGTTGTCATTAATATGGTGGGGGGGGTGACAGTGATGTGTTATATGAACTGTGGTAACCTTGCTGCATGACTTGCTCACACCTGTCTTTATCTTTATGTCTTTCAGACAGGGTGTCCCATGGAAGGCTGCCAGCATACTCAGCAGATGAAAATTACATTATTGTGAATGACCTCATACAGCACTACGCAGTCTTGTTTGGCCGGGCCACCCATGATCAGCAGGAGTGGACCACCCTGTGAAATGACCTAGTCCACAGGGTCAATGATGTCGGACTGCACAACCGCAGTTATGAGCAGATCTGGCATCATTATTCTGACCTGCTTCACAATGCCCGTTGGTATGTGGCTGCAGTCTGGGGGGATCAACTCACCACAGGGGGCCATGTCATCCGTCCCCCCAACACTTGTGGAGGAGCTCCCAGCCAGCCTCATGGCACCTGCATAGCCACCAACCGCTAGACACCTTTGTGGAGGTGGGTGCCACCCACCCACTGGCCGAGGAGCATGCAGGTAAGGCCACAGGGCACATCAATAGACCACTGTTGTGTATACATCTGCATCGGTACAGGTAGATCATGCATATCTGACATGTCATAGATATATTTTGTTGCTGCATAGTAGTGATAAACAGATGTACATATATGGTAGCATTGTGGTCATGTACTGTTGATGTATTGTAATGCTGCAACCATCCTGTAGCAATGCCACAGTTGTGGCCACTGATTTTGCATCTCTCAGCCTCTTATGTAGGTCCCTCTGGTATACCACCAAGGCAACAGCTTGTAGCTGGTCAGTATGATTTATGTAGATGCTTGCCAATACACCGGGCATATGATGACAATGGTGTATTCCATGCACACATCAAACACACACCCAGAATGCATGCTGTACATGTGCATGTATTGTTGCTGTTAAATGTATGGCATCACAGTGGTGACCAAGATGGGGTATTGGAAGGGTATGTCAGACACCTGCACAATAACTAACATCCTGTCATTGCAGAATGTGTCCACAGGGAGTAACATAATGGTGGGAGACATGACCAACAGTAGGGACATGTTTGAAACAACACCCATATACAGTGCAACACCATTGTATATGCCTGTAGGACAATGGTGACTGCTACAGAGTTACACTATGGCATAAGGCATTACTGTGGTCCACATTATCAGCTGGGACTAGGCTGCAACATGTGGTGTTCAGTGTATGGGACACTGCAAAGAGACACATGTGTAGGCCTTACTTGACAAGAATCTGCAAAAAGGCTGAACGGGGGTGTCAGCATGACACACCAGTGCACTGCAGCAGGGATCCTAAGGATGCTAAGAATGGCTGTATATGCACATAGTCAGGTTCAGGAACTGTGGCAGATGTAACCTTACCCCCACAACAATACTGATGGCAGTGTGTGAACACCAAGGGATGTGCACATGAGTAGACCTTGCAATCATGTAGATTGGGGGACATGTGTAGGGCAGACAGAACATACACTGCCAAATGCAGATGTCTCACACTAGTATACCTCTGCCAGAAGTAGTGACAGCTGTAGTATATAGGTGTAACAAACTGCCATGATAAGGGTGTGCACACATATGCCCACACAGAGTGTATGCATTGCATTCAGCATCCACATAACAAACATATTCTGTCGACACTGCATGTGAAAGTACAGGACATATATCACATATCGGGCTCATTTACAGTTAATATATGTGGTGATGTGGTCCAATGGCAGATCAAGGATGGGTGCGTCATATCAATAAGGGTGTGTACACCCCCATTAGCCATGGTATGCTCTGGTGGTTGCCAGTGTAATAGTATTGGATTGGTCATACATGGTCAGCTGATGTTTAGAGCCATAAATCAGACATCAGGCTTTCACAAATGACATCTATCCACATATCATCCCATGTATGTGTTGCTGAAAAACAGGGGCTGTGAGCATTGAAGCTAACATAACTGCCAAAGTACTGCACATTCAGCAATGGGTTGTACACCTGTGAGGTGTGGTGCACAGTACATTGCAGGGTGCAGAGCAGGTGCACAGCACGACTGTGTACATGGGTGCAGTGGTATCCAGGGGAAGGGGCATCATCTAGTGACACAGCACATGCATTACACACATGTATACTGTTGCTAGCATGGATTGACTATAGCAGCACTGCATGCTGTTGTGTACCCTACCCTATGTTATGCATGTTGACAGATGGGAAATAGGAGGACTGTGTGCACTATCATTATGCAACCACACCTGTATGTGTGTGTGTGCATCCTGGTGGGTAGTTAGTTTGTCTGTTGGGTCACTCTGGTGAAGTGTAGGGAGATTGATGCATGTAGGATGTGTGTGTACATGTGTGTGTGTTTATGTGGGTGGCCATGTATGCACATGTGTAATTGTGCGATTGTTTATACAACATCCCTTTGGGATCGTGCAGTACATGGACATGGAATGCCACATTCCACACCAGGAATACTTGTCATGTATGTAATCACAGGACAGATGATAGTATAATAAGGTCTGTAGCATGGAACATGCATTGAGAGAAGGTAGACACCAGGTATACCCTTAAAATCGCATTCAGCAGAGAGGTGACTGACAACCCACATATGCAGCACTACAGATGCACTGGGGAAGTAGTAGTCTACACCAGGGAGAGTATAAGTATATTACAGTTGTCACATGATAGGCTGATTGAGCAGCATATATGGGATGTACTGAGCAAAATATACACATGACACACCAGTGTGTCATATTATGGAGTGAACATAGTAGCCCACACATATAGGGGCCATGCACATGATGTCCTGACATACACAGGTTGAACACTGAATGACAGTAGTGAGGCCATCTAAAACCACTACACACATGTCAGGCAGTTAATGCAGTAACAAGTCTCGTGTTGTGATACTTGTCTAGGTATTTAGAGGACTGCTATGTTAATGAGTGGTATCAATGTGTGCATGTTACCAAGTGTGATGCAGGATGGGGAACACATAGAAATATACGTGGGACTGTCTGTAAATTCACGGACAGGTAGGTATTATGGTAGTGTGTGTGTGTGCGTGTGTGTGTGTGTGTGTGTGTGTGTGTGTGTGTGTGTGTGTGTGTGTGTGTGTGTGCATGTGTGTGTGTGTGTGTGTGTGTGTGTGTGTGTGTATACTGTTAGGCAATGCTGTACAGGTTTTAAAGTTCATGTATTTTTCCCCCATAGGTGGTGAGGTGGGTCAGGGGCCCTTCTGCATGCAATCTGATGTTGGTGTCCATACAGACACCGAAAATGATGATAGTACTGTTGAGGCACAGGTGGGGTTGTCATGGGCCAAAACAGCACCAGCATTTGACATCCTCTTTTTAGCCACCCCAACCCCACACACAGTTTCAGTGCCTATACATACCCCATCACCAGTGACCATAGTGGAGGGACAGCTGGTGTTTGGTGGCAATGTACAGGAAAGTGTGGTAACCATGCCAACTGTGTCTGGTCACAGCAGGCATAGCTGGATGTCTGGCAGGGCACCACATAAGCATATGTGCCAGGGTGTTCATGGTAGGGCTGCTGGTCTTCATACCCCTGGCATACGTGACACAACTGGTACCAGCTGGCGCATGTTTCAGGCTATCATGGTCACACAGGCACATATAGAACGTTACACCAGACAGGGCCTGAGGCTGCAGAGGGCTACTCTCACATCTACAAGTGACAACACCCGTGAACTGGCTGGTGCCATCTGTGCATTAACTGAGTTCATGGATAGAAGGTCTGGTGATATGATGGCACTCATCGACCATGGTCTGTCCGTGCTTGAACATGTGGTGGGAGTGCTGCGATGGCCGTGTGGATGTAGGCCAGCAACGCCAACAGCTGGCAGTCAACATGGATGTGCTAAGACACCAAGGGCTCTCATAGTGGCAGTATCAGCCCCAGCACTATGGGAGGATGCTGTCAACACCATACTACAGCAGGCCATGAGCACGTGATCCTGGCCAGTCCCAGAAGGGACCTGGTTCCAGCGGGCATATGTCATCGTCAGGTGAAAATAGCACATCGAGACCTGTACCTGGACGTGTCCATGAAACTCCTGGCTGGCAGAGTCCATATGTCCATGGCCAAAGGCAGTGAACTGCACACCCTGCCAGGTATGGTCTGCAGCTGTCTATAAACACCTGTGTAGTGCAGCTACATGACAGAACTGTGTGCATGCATACCCACACACTATACAAACACACCACATCACCAGGCCCAGTTCATCTCAGTATATCCCTCACCCACACACATGGTGTAAAATGTATGGCCCACCCTCAGCCTCTGGCAAACCAATAACACACCCTGTGCATATGATGATACCTATACCACATCCCTGTCATCCATACCATTGATACAGGGACAGGCTAATATGGTTTTGTTGCACATGGTGACTGTACTACAGTATACCATAGTACTGCAGTGTAACATGTTGTAAGTGTAATGCACATATGTCAGGTAGTGTAGCCATCCAGCAATGATGCATTATAGCTGTTAGTAACACTAATTGAGTGTGGTCTCTATAATGTTATCCATTTGTGTTGTAGGTGTACATGTGTCAGCACGAGAATGGCCTGCAGTCATACTTCACAACGGGGTATGGCACAGTGGCTGTGACATATCTGGTGTAAAGTTGAACACATGTCACAGGTTTGTATAACAGTTATTGCCTGTGCCACATGTACAGGTGACCTGCTGGGGTATGTATATTCTGCAACCTGATGTAGACACATCCACATACATGCACACCCTTACTTGGCAACACTGGGACTAGACCCGTAGCCTGGGCTACTACACCTGTATGTAACACAGTCACATGGATAACAGTGCTTTACAGGCCTCATATACTCGTGTGCCCCAGACATGACACTCACACCCCTTGCTACTGTAATGACAGCACATAGATGTATGTGTTGTACATGGCATTACATACATTTATTAAAGATGTCATTACCCTGCTTTGTTATCAGATTGGGATGGGAGCACTGGTGACCAGGACTGAGCCATGCTTAGCAGGTGTCAGCATTGCTGAAATTTAACAACTAAGCTGATTTATGCACTGGTAAGTGAAGCCTACACTGTGTAAGTGTCCATACGTATACTCGTAGCTTAGGACTGCTTAGCTTCATGCAAACCTGCACAAACATGCTTAAAGCTACTCAAAACTGCCTTAACCACTCTATATCCAACAGTCCTTGTTCTGCCCAGCAACAAAATGAACATCCCTTGAACCCAGGACCCTGTACACTAATTTCACAACACTTAAACTCTACACCATGACCACTGTGAAAACAGCTGTTGCTTTTCCAATATATCTGCCAATACACATATTGAGTAGAATTGAACAATTGCCTTTACTTCCACCATTGTGTAGTACTTGTTATTAATATGACTGTTGCATCACATTTTTTTATCATAATGTACACATAGCAGATACATACAGTGAGATACATCTGGGAGTGTATACACAACCGTAAGGCTTACACATGACAGGAATATGGATATATACATATAATCGGTTGATATATGTCTACATGTACATACATACATATGTCTGTATACACATCTGTATAGTGCAACATATATATGGCCATGTGTACATCTCTTCGTATATATATATATATATATATATATATATATATATATATATGTATATAGATATATTTATATATAGCTATATATGTATGCACATCCTGTGTGTACAGATATGCCTATTTATGTAGATATATATGGAGATATCTATAACTATATGCACATACATATCTTTTCTGATATACCTATTACTGTCAATACATATGTAGATATCCATAAGTATATGTGCATATGCATCTCTATCTGTATATGTGTAGACATATATTACTGTGTATATGTATATATCTTATATATCTGAGTGTTTATATATATATATATATATATATATATATGTATATATATATATATATATATATATATATATATATATATATATTATATATATACATATCCATCTATGTATGTTGATATGTATATGTGTATATATCTATATAGATATATGGAAAAGTATATATACATATATGTTCACCATATGTCCTGAACATGTAGTGGAGCCCTATCTCAGCCCCAATAGTCCCAACCTCTTAGTGCAAGGGGATGTCAGGTATGAATTGCAGGCATATATGTAGACTATTGCTACCATGATAGAGGTTGTCTTCACAGACATGTTGTGTGTGGGAGTTCACATCTGCTTTTAACATGTGTGCCATTGGCCACAGACAGACATCCTAAGGACATCATAGTACATTAGCACTCCTAGCACAGTAATGGTCCTGCGGACTACAGCAGAGATATGGCCAATAAATGTGGACAGTCTGACTAACTCTGGTCAGTCTAGAGGTATACATAGAACCCCTTAGTGCAAGATATGTGGACCAAGCAAGACAATGTAGATGTTAACAGCCAAGTAGACAGCATGTAACGTAAACACTGTTATACATTTGCCCCCATAGGTTATGCATTCACCCCCCCGTCTGTCCTGACACATACTAAACGCTGGTACAGTGGTGCCATAGCCACATACTACCCACTAGTTAGTGACATACATCTGTACAGCATCCCACTGCTTTGTCCAACATAAATGACTGTTATGGTGGCCTGGCAGCAGTATATCTGGCAAGTATCTGGACATAGCATCTCACTGGGTAAGTACACTAAGCTGTTAGGCATGTAACAAAGCACTGTGCAGGCTACAGTCAGACTCCCACAACACTGGTCTACATTTCTTATGGGGGAATACACATGTACATACATATATAGCAGGCTCTACAGGCATGTCACCACACAGAGTAACAGATGCCTGTGTGAAAGTGCATAATCACAATCAATGTGAACACAGCTACAGCCACATATGGTGGCTAGCATAATATTACAGTATATGGACTATCTGATCAACACTATCCTCATATTTGCCACTCATACACTAACCCTACATATACTGGGCCACTACACAGTGTGGTCCCATGCCTATCTGTGGTATGGGACATGTGTGTGCTTGGCCCTACAAACATGTAAGCCGATAAGGTACCATACAATGGACCAGCATGTAACATCAGATAGAACAGGACCAAGAACAATGACATCTACCACAGTCTGTACACAGTCCAAGGTACATATTCACAATACACACACACTATCGACACTCACCATAAGTACACAGACCTCAGTACTGTACACACAACCACAGAATGCCCAGGCTATGTCCTCAGAGATAACCCCTACTATACATAACATGTGTCGCAGTCTGATATATCACTGGCTTGTTATCAGATATGATGTCAATAAATTATGGTGAACAGAACATATGCACCTCTTACTGAATGACATATGTTCACAGGTTGACAGAGTTGTGGCAAGAGGCACAGAAACAGGGCCAATATTGACATGTTGCTGTGATAACCTCATACATTTACTGTTGTAACAGGGTTTGTTGTGACATATGTCCTATGAGGGACATGACGTCAGTAACTCTCATGTCTGTCTCCATGAACTGTCTGCAATCCTCACACTATGCTTTTGCAGTTCACAGATAGGTGGTCCATGAATAACACAAGAAACAAAAGGCACCACAAACTGCCCATTATAAAGATGCCCCTACAGACGGGGCTTCCTCAAAAACATAGCACTGGCATGACAGGTATTTAAACATGTAGACCAGCCATATCCACACACACCCTGTTAAACCAACATTACTCCAAATGCAGAATAGTGACACTAATATTCTGTAGTCATATCAGGCACATCCCCCTCCTGTGTGTTGGCCTGTTTCCACAGTTTATGTTGTTAGAGGTGAATCCCCAATCCATCTGTGATGTTGTTTGCCAAACAACAGATCTAGGCCCTGCTCACAGTGAATGAAAAGGCCCAACACCAACATGATGTTCCTAGATATTGGAGTGTGTTTCCATGCAATTGGCTATGGGAATGTTACCACAGCTGTTCCACATGCAGTCAGCTAGAGGAGAGCTGCAATTCATGCACAGGCCATCAGCTGATCATGACCATCACTTACAAAACACATGCTGCTGCCTAAGCAAAGCAGGTGTACATCTCTACATCCACCAGAGAGGGAGTGAGAGAGGCAGACAGAGGCAAAGATAGGTCAGGGAGGGGTTGAGAGAATAAAACTTAATCATGCTTGTGTCACACACTTACCAGTACAGGGTATCAAACCCCTGGCTAACTATGTATTGCTATCACATATCTATGCAGTTATTGGATGCACCACATAGCTTACATGTTGAGGAGCTCTCCAGACATATATGTGATGGTGAGTGACATTTGCAACAGTGATATGGTAGCAATATGGTAGGCGTAGTACACTTGCCTGTCCGCATGAATAGGTGTCAGATTCAACACAGCCACACTATCTCAGGAACCCACACACACTGACACACTGGCAGGGTCAGGAATACACCTCCTCACTAGTTTTATACAGTACAGTAGAGTGCAGGTATCACATGCACCACAGGGTTTATCCAGAGGTTATATGGGCAACGGGTATGTGGAGGTGTCTGACATCAGACAGCATGCTTCAGTATGCTAATGGGGGTTGTAGTGAGTGTGAATGTGGTCAAAGGCATCCCACACCACAAACACACAGGCACAGGATGCCAGTACTGACATGCATGGGTGCATTGTTTTATGGGTGTGTAGTGATTGACTGTGCCAGGAGGCTATAAAAGGCTATGTGATGGGTATACCTTGGCATCAAATGAAAATGGTCACTGCTGTGTGGAACCAGATTATTTTTCTTTTTCCTGTATACCTTGGCATCAGACCACAAAACAATGGTCTGCAGTTTGGCTTAGGGGTATAGTGTCTATATTGGCCTACACAGGTGGGTATTGTATTCACCATCCAGTCACCTCAGTAACTATTGTCTGTGACCATTGCTGTGCATTGCTTGCAGTGTATGTGTTTTTTAGTCCATGACATGGACAGTGTCAGGGATGTGCACACTTCCCCTATGCATGTACAGTGCCATGTGGAACTGTAGCTGGGGTGTCTGGCCCATGTTGTGTACACAGATTGTTATCCTCAGATGTGACAGTCCTGCCCTCATGTGGTGGGAACAGGTAATGGACAGCAGGTTGACCCTACACCTACACTGATAGCATGATACAGATATTTCCTGGTGTCAGTGGTATCTGTCCATACAGGGCATGTGATTAAGGCATGGTATGTCCTTTGTGGGTCACATTTGATGGCATCACAGGTGTTGCGGGTGTCCAGTGGGGAACATACTAAAGGCGTATTGTCTGCATGTATGTGCCTATTGCACTGATGGAGAGGGTGCCATGCCCTCTGTAGTCCACTGCAATTACACCATGGTTACTATCTGTGAGCAATATGCAGGGTACTACCACCATAGCGGTTGTTTCCTAGGCAAGTGTGTTTGTGTATGAGATGTGGGTTGAGAGTGTTCTCTGGGTAATACAAGGGTTGCTAACTTTGTTCACCAGGCTTTGATGTCACATGTAGGGGTATGGATTGGCACCCCAGCCTCTTGGCTAGTTCACATCTGTTATCCTTGTAAGGTGGACATTGGGACATATAATAGGGCCACCACATAAGAAATGTGCAAAATCAACTCTACAATAAGTCCAGTCATTACACACAAGATACAAAAGACAAACACACACACCTGCCATGTCTGGGATTAGAACTCCACCTGAATTGGTTTACTACACTACACAGTTATAGGACATGCCATGAAGATTACTGGTACTCTTTCCCCAAAGGTGTATTTCACAGTGAATGACATCAGCAACCTTGCCAAAGTATGGCATTTGATCTGTAGTAAGTGTGACTAGCCTAAAAAGCATTTCTCCCTATACAGTCACACACACAAACATCCACACTTCCCATGTGCGGGAATAGAACCCCTACTAGACTTATTCTGCTACACTACAGCATTATTCTGTTATAGGATGTACCACAGAGATTACTGCGGTAATTCTTTCCCAAAGGTGTATTTCACAGTGAATGACATCAGCAGCCTTCCCAAAGTAGGACATTTGAATTGTAGTGAGTGTGACTAGCCTAAAAAGGCATTGCTCCCTACACAGACAGAAGCACACAGTAGCCATCTCTGGGATTTGAACTTGTAGCTAACTAGCTTATCACACTACAGCAGTACACCGTTAGAGGACATGTCACAGAGATTACTGTGCTGCACTTTTCCCAAAGGTGTATTTCACAGTGAATGACACCAGCAGCCTTGCCAAAATATGGCATTTGATATGTAGTTAGTGTAACTAGGCTAAAATGTATTACTCCCTACATAGACAAAGACACACACACACAGTCACCATGTCTGAAATTAGAACACCTATCTAACTAGTTTATCACACTATAGCAGTAAGCAGTTATAGGACACACCACAGTGATTACTAGTGTACTCTTTCCCCAAAGGTGTATTTCACAGTAAATGACATCAGCAGCCTTGCCAAAATAGGGCATTTGATCTGTAGTGAGTGTGACTAGCCTAAAAAGCATTGCACCCTACACAGAAACATCCAGACTTGCCACGTGTGGGAGTAGAACATCTACCAGAGATACTATGTCACTGAACAGCATTATGCTGTTATAGCATGCACCACAGAGATTACTGGGCTCCACTTTTCCCAAATGTGTATTTCACAGTGAATGACATCAGCAGCCTAGGCAAAGTATGATATTTGAATTGTGGTGAGTGTGATTAGCCTAAAACCATTGCTTCCTACACTCACACAGTTGCCGTGTCTGGGAATAGAACTCCTACCTAACTAGTTCATCACACTACAGAATGACACAGCATTAGGGATACAGAGATTACTGTTACTGGGCTACCCCCAAAGACACACACACATAGTTGGCATGTCTGTGATTAGAACTCCTACTTACCTAATTTATCACACTACAACAGTATGCAGTTATGGGACATGCCATGGAGATCACTATGCTCCACCTTTCCCAAAGGTGTATTTCACAGTGAATGACATCAGCAACCTTGCCAAAGCAGGGCATTTGAATTGTAGAGAGTGTGACTAGCCTAAAAAGCATTCCTCCCTACACTCACACAGTTGCCGTGTCTGGGAATAGAACTCCTACCTAACTAGTTCATCACACTACAGAATGACACAGCATTAGGACATGCCACAGAGATTACTGGGGCTACCCTCTTCCCAAAGGTGTATTTCAAAGTGGATGACATCAGCAGGCTTGTCATAGTTGGGCTATGGGGAAGGCAGTGTGTGTGCATGGGCCATAACCCATTCATCTAGTGGTTGACACATCACATGCAAGCACAGGTAGGGTTATATTCCACAGGTACGTGTATACAGCTGCTAGATGACTAATGCCTTGCACAGTCATGTTGCACAGCTAGCACTTGCACCACATAGTCTGTAATGCTGATGGATACCAGTGGCTACTTTCTACAGTGAGTGACATTTACACATCATGTGGTTGTAGCCATTTGGCTGTGTGCTAGGTGGGACAGACCTCATGATGGATGGCTCTTTGTCACAGTCACTCTCTTCCATACATCTATGTATGTCTACGTTTGGCAAATTATAGTGTGTTGTTCTTGGATATATGCCTGTATTCCTATCCAATGTGTGCGTAAAACATGACTGGTGCATACTGAGGAGTGTATGCACTAAAATCTGCAACAGTCAGATATGTATGGTCCACTGTTGTTTGCAGACATGGGCTTCATTTGTTTAAGTCTCTGAGCATGTCCAGTATGCCCTTCTGTATTAAATGTGTGGATCCATACCAGGTAGTTTGTACTCCAGTGCAGATCTTTGTGTTGTACACCTACAGGTAGTAAACTGTTCCTGCAGGTCATCTGTAGATCATTTGGCAATATGGGGACAAACTGTGCAAGGGATAGTGTGCACTGTAAGTGATTGTGTCTGTGCTGCTTCTGCTACATGGTACTGGTGTTAGCAGAGATATTCAGACATGTGTACTGTTATACACTGTGATGTTTTATGTCCTCAAGTACTGTCAGGTGGACATTCTTGCTCACAGTCATGTCCTGGGGAACAAGGGTGAATGCAGCTGTGTCTGGTATTGTGTGCAGGCACCTACATATTCATGGTAAGTTATGCTGTTTTGGAGGGGGAGCTGCAGACACTTGCTGCTGGGTCTGTGTATCTGGTTCAGTACCTTGGTACAGTGCTGGCAGAGGATCCCATACTTGTACATCCATCAACATGACAGTATTGCCTTATCTTGCTGTGGCAATACCCCAGAGCTGTACAGATTTACACAGATTACCCAGAAGCAGGGTCCATGTGTCAGGACATTAACCCTGTTGTGGTGTATGGGCAGGTTTGTAGCCACCCATTTATGTGTTTGCAGACAGGGATAGTGTGTGCACACAGCTGTGTGTCTGACCTTGCACATTCCATGCTACCCATGTTCCCACCCCCCCTCTATTATTCTATCCTCTGCCATACATTATGCATACATTCTCTCATACTTTCCCTAATGTTATCACCTCATCACAGCTGTGTTTTGGTGTTGGTCCACAGTTCATGCAGTGGGACATTGTGGACATGTTACTGTGGTTTGTCCACATGGCTTTGCATATGGCTTATGTGGAGTGTGTTATGTTGTTATTTTGGTGTCCATGACATAACATGTATTGGCAGTATGTGTGAGACACAGACCTTTGGCAGAGGCCAGTAGGCCATTTGGTGGTGATGCGGGCAAGCTGTGGCAGGCTGTTGCATTCTGTCAGACCTACATTCCCAGACCACCGTACAGTATATTCTCCTGGTGTGACAGGGTAGGTGTGCTAGGGGTTCATGCCGATACTTTCTATCAGTATTAATCAGGTAGTGCGGATGCTGGCAGAGTCCTACCTAGAGCTAGGGATACACCTGCATGGGACACCTGCACTGCATACTGCATTCTGTCACTATTGCCATATACAGGTGGCAATACATATTGTATCCATTCCCAAAAGCAGGCAAACGACCAGAGAAGTACCTGTGGGTGATGTTTGCGTGAGCTGGGTGCATGTGTGCTATAGACACTACCTGCATATGACGCACAGATATGCATGGGGCATTCCAGTTATGGTGGCATGTGCAGGTACATCAGCTGTTTCCCAATACATCAGTCCTACCACCTTTGTGATCTGCAAGTGTTCGGGCAGACAACACTGGCATTCCCTACTACAGGCCCAGATAATGTGATTCATACCTGTATGTACAATTCCAAGGATGTGTCCATTTCACAGTTACACATTATATACTGTATGTCTGGGGTACTTTCCCCTGTGTACTGCTTGTATATCTAGCCCAACAGCCATGCCATGTCAATCTTTCATATGGTGACACATATTACCACCATGCATTTACAATGGCTTACTGATAGCATGTGTTATACTGGTGGGAATTGCCTTTGGCACTACAGTTGTGAGAACTTGACCCTGTTCATGGCAGTAGTGGGCAATGTCCACCAGGTCAACATCAACATGCATGCATATTGACCAGTCTCACACAATATAAAATACACAACAACCTGACAGACACATACCTGCATATTGTACAAATGCTACAATCTATCCTGCTACCTTAGCCACCTCTGGATATATGTGCTCCACTGGTATTATACTTGCACATACATGTTACTACATTTCTACATAGGATTGGGGGGCACACCTGACTGTTTCTACATTGCTACACAGGATTGGGAGCACACCTGACTGTTACTACATTTCTACATCATACTGGGGGGCACACCTGAGTGTTACAATGTGTGTACATCAGATTGGGGGGCACACCAGACTGGTACTACATTTCTATATAGGATTGGGGGGGGGGCACACCTGACTGTTACTACATGTCTAAGTAGGGTTTGTGGGGCACACCTGACTGTTTCTACATGTCTACACAGGATTGGAGGGGCACACCTGACTGTTACTACATTTCTACATAGGATTGAGGGGGACACCTGACTGTTACTACATGTCTACAGAGGCTATTGGGGGGCACAGCTGACTGTTTCTACATTGCTACACAGAATATTTGGGAATGCACACCTGACACTTGTACACATTTGCTATGACTGCACTGGTATGTCAGGTGCTCCATTTCATTCTGTTTTCTAACAGATTATGCTGACTAGAGGTATGTCACTGTACTGTAGTCTTATGCTTGATTGACCTACATATTCGGTTTTGACTTCCTACCCTTCAGAACTAACATCCCACTGCCTGACCTGATGTGGTCTGTCTGTGTAGGCTTCGGGGTAGGCTTCCCATAGGCATCACTCAGTGGCCTTAGCACAGCTATGGTTTGTGTTTGTCTACAACTGTCCTGCAGGTTGTGACTGTTGTTGGGTATCTGAACCTCCTTGACTGGCATGTGTGTGTCATATGGACACACATGTGGCCCAGCACATTTCCTGCAATGAGTTTTGTCAACATGTGTAGTATTGACTACTGTGGTGACACCCATATTTGTTACAGATCTCATGCTGCCACTATAGGTGTCTACTATCTGCTGGCATCCCATTCAGACACCCAGTTCCCTTGCATGCTCACATCCATACAATAGATACAAGTAACAACACATACTACTCCAGTCAGCAATTGGTAAGGGGAGTGACTTACCTTGTGGGTGTGTCTGTATTGAGGATGGTGCTGGGGGCTGCCTATGTTGGATGCACATAGTACACTCCCTATACATGGTTGAGCACAGGTGGTGTCATGTTTGGCATCCCTTTTACTGTATGGGCGAGTCAGAGAGAGGTGTCATTCCCTGGGTCTCTACTGTGTCAGTATATGTGCTATGCATTGCCTCTTTTTCAAGGCCATGGCATACTGGGATCACCTCCATCTGCCTACTGGGCAGGCTCAGGTTGTACCTCATTCGAGTCACTCTATGCCTGTGCAGGCCTGGGCATTGGTGGGGAGCTGTGTGGCCATGTCCTGTGCTGTTCTTGCTGCAGCTGTTTCCACAGAATCATATTGTGTAGTATGGCACACACGATAACAATTTGGGTACATGTAGCCCGTGAGTACTGCAAGGCTCCACCGGATGTGTCCAGGCACCGGAACTGTGACTTGAGCATCCCAAACACATGCTCTGCTATGATTCTGGCCTGTGTGTGTGTGCCTCATTATGGCGTTCTTGGTCAGGTGTGTGTGCATTTCTGATGGGTGTCAGCAGCCACGGCTTCAGTGCATAACCAGCATCCCCCACTAGGTGATCATAAGGGATGTCCCCATTGGCAAATCTCTGGTACAGCTGTGTCAGATGCCAGATGTGGGAATCGTGATAGCTTCGAGGACAGACAGCACACACACTCATTATAATGCCCTGGGCATCGCACATGACCTGGCAGTTGATGAAGGGGAAGCCCTTGTGGTTGATGTAGGCCCTACCCCACTTACTGGGTGGTGCTTTGATTCATATGTGCGTGCAGTCTATAGCACCCACCACCTCAGGGTATTCTGCTATTTTGTGGAAGAGATGCATATTGCTGGCCAACACCTCACGGATGTTAAGGAAATATATGTGTTCACTGGCATGTGGTGACATGGCATCCAGGAACTGGTGGAATACTCTGGATGCTAATGCCTGTGAGATTCCCATGATATCCCCAGTTGGGCTTTGGGAGGTACCTGTGGCTATTATTCCTAGGCTACACATACCTTGGGATCCACTGAGATGGGTTCTCCTCTGTTAGTTCTGTGTGTCAGGCGTGGCCGGCACAGCTCAATATTTTGCTGTAGGAGGTCTCTGTCCACCCTATAGCATTCCACTATCTCCAGCTCATGTAGCCCCTAGTAGGTTACCCTGGGTCTGTACACCCTTCTTCATCTCCTCACTGTGGGTTGGATGACAGCATTCTCATCCTCACCACCCTCAGCCTCTTCAACATGTTGAATTATGATAGCTGCTGCAGTCCCTATCATTTTGTTGCTTTTGTTTGTTAAAATTTCCCCACTTGTGTACACTGGTGGTGTAGAGTTTATGGAAAAAAACAGAGGGAAAGGTGTTTGTGTTTGCATAGTTTATAGTAGTGTGTTGGGCTGGGCTGGCCTGCTGCCTGTGTAATTGGCTGATTCTGATACATTTCACCTGCCAGCTATGCTAGTTCTCCTTGATTACCTTGCTACTGCTGTTTTCCCTTTCCATTGCCTTCCTGTTTAAGCCTGGGGGCACACCGCGCAAGCACAGTGCTTAAATGTGCACAGAGCTGCTATTTCCTGGTTTACTCTTTCTTTTTCCCTTTAAAACCCGGTGAGCAGGGCGCACACTCCCTTAGGCAATGTAAAGAGTGCTAGGCAGCCTCAGACATACCCCATTGCTTAGCTCTGCTAAGCTAAGGGCAAACCCAAGCCACAGGGCTCCAGTCCACTTACAGTATGCCTGACACCCCCCCATGATGTCAGCTAAGTCCTAGGCTTGCACCAAGCTATTCCTGCTCTTACACTGTTGGGTGCTGAGTAGCATGCAGGGGAAATATGCGATTCAGTATCATTACCCACATTTGCTAAGGATTGCCTGCTAATGCATAGTTACATGCCCCACACTGAGCCTCCCCCCATAGCAGCCACTATTCACTGGCCATGTTGTCTTCTGCTTGCCATTGAGTATAATGGCAAAATAGTGATTTTGGTTAGAATGCTTATTTTAGGGTTTTTTTTCTTATTTTCTGCCTGATCCCCTCTGCATGCCACTGCCCAACGCTTAAACAGCCGAGATCGGCTACAAAAAATAAAAGTTGATTTTTTATTTTTCAACTCTTTTCCATGCCACCTGCCTTATAGTTGGCCATTGGCATGCTTCCTACATAATATCCACCCTTTATTTGGAGCTGGCATGGCTCCAGTTTGTAGCTTGAAGAAATGTACTCTGTTACTGGTAGAGTACATTTTTGCTGATTACACTAGTACTGCATGGCCGCTTTCAAGCTTCCCGGATCACAAATTCACCTCATTTGAATGGATTTCTCCTGCAAATGGGGTAATTTGCATACAGAGGCTGAGTCTGTCCAAGACTAGTGCGGGAGCACACGTGCACATCCCTAGAGCATATTCCTGGATCACACAGCAGCTATATTGCCTCCAGGAGCTCCTGCACTGTTCTACCACACTATACAGGGCTTGCTGAACCCAGGGGATAGTGTTATTCCTAGATAATCAAGAGAATCTGAGATTGCACAAATAATATAATGATTATCTGATTGTACATTTCCCTTCTTATTTAAGAGCATATGTTTAGATTTAGATTATTGAAATGCAAACCTGAGATTTTCTGGAAATGGTTCATCACACAATCTAATTCTAATAGAACTGATTGTGAATTACTTAACATGAACAAGATGTCATCTGCATAAAGCGTGATCTTGGAATTACACTGATTGTAAATATTTATACCAATGATCTTTGGATTGTCACAAATAAGGGCAGCAGATATTTCAATGGCTAATGCAAATGAAATCGGGGATAAGGGACATCCCTGCTTAGTGCCGTTGGTCATTTGAATAGATTAAGAAGTGAAAGAGACTAATTTAACATAAACTACATTGTTTTGGTATATATTCTTTATTAGAGAAATGAAAGAATATAGAAAGTGAAAATGACGTAACACTTCAAACATATTCCCAGTTGATGGAATCGAATGCCTTTTGTATGTCTAAACTAATCACTAGTGCTTCTTCAGTTCCCTTGCTCAAATATTCAATAAGTGTTAAGATCCTTTGGTTGTTATCATAAGTGTGTCTTTCATGTATGAAGCCTGATTGATCATCATTTATTATTCGCGTTAGTGGGACCTTTAATCTATCGGCAAAGATGGACATAAAGATTTTATAATCATTATACATTTTCCAAAGGATGTAAAGTCGGAAACTCAAACGCCTCTCATTATTTAGTGATGGCAATCCTCAATCATCATCATCAACCCCGCTTTTCCAATATTTGACATGAGGTTAGAGTGTCATGTCACTTATCGCCATCTCTCCCTATTTAATGCCACTCTCCTACCTACTTTGACACTCATGCTGACTGTTGCAGATCTTCTCTCATACCATCCATCTCTTTGCTGGATGCCCTCATTTCCTCTTGCCTTCTTCCTGTCTGTCCCAAATCTTCTTCACCAGATTGTCTTCTGCTTTTGTGCATATGTGCCTAAACCACTGTAATCTGTTCTCTTTGACCGTTTTTGCAATTGAATATACTTTAGCTTCTGCATCATTCTGCATCATCATTCAAACTTCTCTTCTCAACCACCCTTCCCAGATGCTTGAAGCTGTAACCTGTTCCAATAATTTCTCTTCTACTTCAATTTTCAGCTTCTTCTGATTTACCCATTTGCTGCTGTTACAACTGTCTTATCTGTGTTCATTTTTCATCCCATGTTCTTTCAGTTTTGCATTACATTCTACTACACTTTGCTGAAGTTCTTATTTGGACTCTGCCTGTAATGCCACACAGTCTGCAAACTGCAGTTTTGTTGATTTGTCTACTCCAACCTGTTTGCTAATATAGTTCAACAGTATGAAAAGCAGTGGTCTAGGAGCTGAACAATGATGCATACTGACTCCTGCTAGGAACCCTTCTGTGTTACTGAACACTGTTCATACTTGAGTCATTGGATCCTTGTATATAGCTTGCATTCATTTTCCAATGTTTCTGGGACTTTGAGCCACCACAAGACTTTCTTGGGACCTTGTCATATGCTTTCTCCAAGTCTAGGAATTGTCCAATTGGACTGTTTCCTCATCTCTAGCTTCTTCTCAAGACTGCAATCCTCAATCATTTGCTAGAAAACCACAAACTCTGGGAGGAAGAGATCAAAAAATAAGGCAAAAATCTGAACACTTAGCAAAATTCTGGACAGTTGAGCAGTATGTTTCATTGGCAGGACAAAGTGCAGTCATGTAAGCTGAACTTACATAACAATAGATGCTCATATGATCACTGCTGTAGTAACTTTAGCTATATGGGTTATATTCTGCCAAAGATATAGCAGCATCCCAGTCTCCAAAGTTTTAGGGCAACTTCCAGAGGCTCAGACAGTAATACAGCTTAAGCTGAGCTGACTAAAAGACAAGTTTGGGTGCAAAGCTCTTCAGAGCCTTCCTGCTAGGAGAGAAATAGAGGCCGATCCCTGAAATGACAATGCTAGGAATAACAAAAAATAGAAGTCCATACTCCAGCATAAAAGACATACAAAAAAAAAAAAAACAAAGAAACAAAAAAAAAAAAATAAGGGGGGTGGAGAAAGGGAATGACTACTGCAGTACTGCCCATTCAAACATCTACTGTTATGGTAAGTTCATCTGATACAACCATACTATGTTCTTCATATTAATCACTGCTGTACCATGGGAGCTGGAAGGATATGGGTCCAAGACCCCCTGGAGATGGTCCTAGCAAAGCTACATATGACCTAGAGAAGGAATAAAGTTTATAGTGCTCTGTAACTGTATGCACAGAAGACCAAGTAGCAGCTTCTAGAGTACTTCTACAATCCGATCTATTCCAAAAAATACATAGATGAAGCCAAGGATTTAGTAGGCTGGGTCTTGACCCTGCCTAGAATAGTTTTGCCATGGTGAATATAACAAAACTAACAGCCTTAGACAACCATTTGGAAATAGTCTGTTTTGACATAGGTTGTCCCCTCTCCTTATCTTCGCAAGAAATGAAACAATTGATTTGAAGATCTAAAAGATTTAGTTCTGTCAAGATAGTACCTGAGTTGTCTATGGGCATCCACGGTTTGGGGTATTCATGCTACCTCATTTTTAGGTTCAGGAAAGAAAATGGGGAGATGAATAGTTTAGCTTAAAGTAAATCTGGATACCACTTCAGGCATAAACAAAAGATTAATTCTCAAAGAAACCCTGTGTTTATGGAAAATGGGGTAGGGTTGACTCACCATAACAAATTGCAACTCGGGCACCTTTCTTGCATAGTTCAGAGCAATCAATAAAAATGTTTTGCAAGTTAAGAACCTCAAGTGAGCCAGCTTAGCTGGTTCAAATGGAGCAAGTGTTAGAATCTCTAACACAAAATTAATATCCCAAAGAGGGGTCACCGATTTACTTGGAGGCCTGTTATGCAAAACCCCTTTCAAGAACATTTTAACATGAAACTACCTTGGGAGACAAGGCTTCAGACACGCTGAAATGGCTGATAAATGCACCTTGATAGGGGAATATGAAGAGCCATAGTATAGTAATTCACAAAAATATTGTAAAACCAGGGAACAGCTAGCCTGAATTGGTTGTTGGCATCAACTAGAAAAACTTTTCTATTTGCTAATATATGATTTTCTAGTAGTAGGCTTTCTTGTCTGCATTAGTACCTCCTGATTTTCAGAAAAGAAGGTTGCTAAATGGAATTAATACTCAATCTTCCAGGCAGAAAGTTTAAGATCACTGATGTCAGTGTGTTTCAAACACCCCTGTTCTTCTGTGAGTAGATCCATTTTATGAAGAAGTTTATAGTACTTGCCCCTGCCCATTTGCAGAATGGAGAACCATGGTTGCCATGGCCAGAAAGTAGTCAAACAATGATCTTCAGAATTATCCTGGATATTCCTGAATATAAGTGGAAAGGTTGGAAAGGCATTAAGGAATATCTCTGTTCAAAGAAAAGAAAAAACATTATTTTCCAGGCCTTTTTGCATGTAGTCCTTGAACAGAATTTTGCCAGTTGATTGTTCAGAGAGGAGGCAGAGAGGTCTACTTGAAGAAGTCTCCACAAATGCATCAAATCTTGGACCCCCCCACCAATCTAGTTTCCATTCATGGGGATCTGCCATGGTCCTGCTCAGTTTGTCTGCCACACAATTTTGCTCTGATGGAATATAGGATGTCTGTAGTGTGAGATTCTGCTGTGAAACTATATCCTAAGCTAACATGGCTAGTCTGCAAAGGGGGTACAACCTGGTTCCCCTTGCTTATTGATATACCACATGACTGCATTATTGTCTTTAGTCACTTAAAGAGGTCCCAGGGACTAAAGGTGGTTCAGAGAGTAGAGTACATTGATCACAGAAAGCATCTCCTTGATATTTATTTTTTGCATCCCTGCTTTGTGTCTAACACCATCTGCACTTTTATTCCTGTTGAAGCTCCTCCTCAAGCAAAGTCCAAATGCATCTGTGGTGAGTGACTGCTTTGGATCAGGAAGAGAGACAGAAGGGGGAGACCTGGATTTCAGTATATTTGTTGTCTCCTCCAGAAGATTTCTCTTTTGACAAACCCTAGTACTGGGATCTGAAAAGATAAAGAGTGGTGTTGCAGGGACCAAAGGAATTTAAGATACTAGTGTATCTTTCTCATATGGAGTGTTGCCAGAGGTATCATGAGAATCATAGATTCCATGAAACTCCAAATCCTGATGTTTTCTCTCACAGTGACCAAAGTCTAAGTGCAAAACCATAGAAATAGATCTAAGTAAAGACCTGTTTTTCTCATGGAAGAAAATCTCTTTGAACTGAGGTGTCTTGTTGACATCCCAGCAGGGCATTCCTGTGTGAGGGAGTCAATAAAGACTTTTGAATGCTCCATTGGAATCCTAGTTTGTGCAAGAGACCTCTCACCTAAGTGAAAGATTCGTGACATTTCGAAAAAAATACTCTGAAATGATAAATACATTGTCTAAATATGGAAAAGAGTGCATACCCTGTAGCCTCCAATGAGCTATAGTTGAAATTTAACACTTTGTGAACACTTTGGTGCAGTGAATAGTCAAAAGTAAGGCAGAGAACTGATAATGTGATACAGACACGCAACACCTTAAGAAACATCTGAAATCTGGATGGATAGGGTGTAAGGATAAGGATCTTTTGAGTCTAGTGTCCCCAGGAAACTGGAAAAAGGAAAAAGAGGTATCATATGGTGAAGTGGCATCATTCTGAATTTGGGCACTGTCACCAACAGGTTTAGGAATGAAAGGGCAGGAACTAGTCTCCAAGAACTTGTTTTTTGTTTCGCACAATGAACATCCTTAAATAAAAACACCTCCCCACCTGGAAAGGAGAAACTACTTCTATTATTCCTTGGGACAGCATGTGATGAAGAACAAGTGGAAACAAAAGAGTCTGACATTCAGGATGAGGAATGACACTCCGAAAAAGGAGGAATTTCCTCTCACTGACATCTGTCACACTGAGGAATGATATTCAGAATCCATTTCTCTGAAAACAATCTGTTCCAAAGCGAAAAATAAAGATCCAGATTTTATGGAGAAGAAAAGGAACCAGAGTGATAGGGGGTCACAAAATCTTCCGGATAGTCATTCAGACTTGTTAGACTACCCTTGGTTTTGGGAGGTTTGTGATTTCTTTTTGAACCCCTTGCCAGTTCTTCTTAAATGTCTGTTTACCTGAATTCTGTTGAGGCTGCTTATTCTGTTTTCTTGCTAAAACTGGCTGGGGAGAAAGAAAATCCCTTGGACAATTTGGAAAAGGAGGGCTGAAAAATAAGAGAGATTCCTTGGATCAGTTTGCCCTTATCATCACACGTTTTGGTTACCTGTGCAGCAGAAAGTCCAAACACTAAATCTCTAGCCAAAGGAGAATTTAAAATCTTATTTTTCTACATAATCTGAGCGGTTCTGAGAATGCAGCCAAGCAAACCTCCTCAAAACAGTCCTATGGTGGCCATAGCCCTAGAAGGAGTATCAGTAGAGTCATGCACACATTCTGCAAACAGTGAGTAGTGACCTGTGCAACAGAAGAAACTAAATCATTTAAAGCAGATTTTTCATCACAAGAAGCAACTATAAATAAAACCTTTCCTCATATTTTCACAATTTGTCAGTACAAACATTAACATATGAGCCTGACAAATTAAAAATATAAAAATCAAAGTTTCAGAAATAGATACTTTTTCCCATACCTATCAACAATTTCTCATTCATATTAGAAAGATTAGGATTGAAATTAGCTAAGTGCTTATCAGCAGTGGAGTCAACTTAGGCTGTAACTGCTGGGTCAGGTTTGGGAATAGAGCATAACAATTTAAAAGCCTGACAGAGTTTATACAACCTATCTGTCTTGTTAGAGACAGCTGGCTGATTATTAGGAAAATTGCAGGCATATGAAACACATCCTCTAAAGCATAAAGAACAGGAGGAATAAATGTAGTTTCTTGAAAATCCTTCTGTAACAACTCATGGTATTTTCTTAGTGACTGAGAAACCTCAGTGTTCTCCCACTGAAAGAATTAGCATATTCTAGCAATAGTCTCAGAAGAAGAGAACCTCTCACAGGGAAAATCAGAAACTCAGCTTTCCTCTCAGTCTGAATCAGAAATCTAAGGACAAAATCCTGAATTTGTTCCTGCATTTTCCTGTTCAGATTCGGAATCCTGAATCTCTTCAGGAAAAAGGTATCCCTCTTTCTTTTACCAGAAACTACTTTACAAAAAGGATCATTAGCCTAAACGTCCATTAGCCTAAATTAAAGGGTCTATATCAGTTGAGTGAAAACCCTATTACATGAATATGAATATGTTGAACCATATAGCGTGAAGTGCATAAATCTCGAATGCCCAAAGCCGCAAATTCCAAAATGTCGATTTGTTTTGGTTGGCCCATCTGCGGTATAGCTCCGTAAGGTAAGTGTGATAGACAGGACTTTAGGGTGAGGATTTGGGTTAAGGTAAGTGCATAGATAGGTAATGTATGTAAGATCTAGTGTAGTGTTAGATGTAGGGTTTTTTTAAGTGTATGTATGTGTGTTATATATTTTATTTGGGTGTATGTCTGTAGGGGAAGTGTGCGGTAGTTATGGACCTTAGGGTTAGGGAGGGGTTAAGGATAGTGCATAGATAGTTGTATATGTGGGGTTTAGTGTAGTGTTGGAAGTAGGGTTTTGTTAAATGTATGTATGTGGATTATTTGTTTTGTTTGGGTGTATGTCTGTAGAGTTTGGTTAGTGTATGTATGTGGTTTATTTATTTTGTTTGGGTAGGTACTAAGTAGCGAGGGGTGGGGCTGGCTGACTATGATAGTTCATTATTTTATTTTTCGTGGTTTAATGCATTCTGGATTTTCATGGTTCGAGGTATAGGGGTCGATGTTTAGGTATTCGTGTAAAGGGGTTTTCTCTCAACTGATATAGGCCCTAAATTAAACCCTGAGCAAGTCACAGTAAACTACTCCTAGCCAAAGGAATTTGAGGAGAAGTAGATATATTAGGTTTTCTGTTTCTTTTCGATAAGTAAAATGGGACCAGCTGTGTTATTACTGGCAGCCGCTTCTTCCCTAGGGATGGGCACAGCATTCTGACACAACAGGGATACCATCCCTATTCCGTCTTTCAGGACTGACAAGATTGAATCTCCCTTGCTCACTGAGGGAGAATCTAACAGCCACAGAGGACATGGCTAACCTCTGGTCCATAGTGACTATTGGTGCCTCACCAGAAGGATCCAGGGTAATATATGATTTGTCTGAGGTACAGCAAATGGTGTCACCTCCACTGAACAGAGCAACACTGTAAATTTGCAGGCTGACAAATTCAGTTCAGACTTCACCCCACATTTCCCTGTAACTTTTTGAAATACCTACTAGCATAACCCCCAACTTTTAACAGGGAGCAGGTCCTGGTGGCACTCACTAAGGCCAAAAACACAGCCTCAGTAATGGACCCAACAATATCCAAGGATGCCTCCTAAATAGCTTCAAACATGACCCATCAGGAACACTTGAGTCACTTTTCAACTATAGCTTCAAAACAGGCTTTGTAGCATGAGTATGATGGACTACAATAGTTATTCTACTTCACAAGAGTGGGCCATCAACCAACCATGGAAATCACAGACCTATTACTCTGACTAGTCTAATATGCAAAACCATGGAATGAATTATCATTGAAATGATCGACAAAGACATAGGCATCCTTCAGATACTTGTCTCCACCCAGTTTGGCTTTGCCAAGTGAAGGTCATGCCCACACAACCTGATAGATTTACGAGATGTTTACTAAGGCAAAGGATGAGGGGAAAACAATGCATACCTCCTACCTGGACCTAGATATGGCATTTGATTCAATGTCCCACTCAGGTATATTTGATAAACTCACTGATCTGGGCATAAACCCCTACATAACTCACTGGATTGCCAGCTGGCTCACTGATAGGACCCAGGATGTCAGGATTGGTGAGACCTACTCCACTAAGAAGCCAGTCACCAGTGGGGTACCCCAGGTATCTGTGCTGGGACTGCCCGTATTTGTCACCTACTTCTCAGAGGTAAAGGCTAATGTCAAGGGCCTTTGACTAACCAAGTTCACAGATGCCTGAAAATTGGGAGCTATCATAGATTCCCTCATAGCACAAACCTCTTATAGGAGGGTCTAACACAGACAAATGACTGGTGCCAAATTCACGCACTAAATCTCAATGCCTAGTACATACCTATGAACCTACGTATCCCTCACATCTGGAATAAACATCCACTACATGTCAAGCAGAGTAGCACCCTTGCCATCTTCAAGATAAACATAGATAAATGGACAGGCAGGCTCAACTTCTCTCCCATTCTATCTTGCTTTTCCCTTACTGAGGCCAGAGGGAAATTTCTAACAGTGATTTTTGACTAGGTTTGAAATGATCTGCAGACTATAATACTTAATTTATGAACCTAAAACACTTATAGATGAGAGCTATAATTTTAGGCCAGTGTATAAGCCACAGCTATGCAATGCAGCCAGTGCAAGATAATTTTTTAAATGCAGGTATATACACTAATGATCCAGGGAAGGGAAATGTTTTGTGTGTGTGTGTGTGTGTGTGTGTGTGTGTGTGTGTGTGTGTGTGTGTGTGTGTGTGTGTGTGTGTGTGTGTGTATGTGTGTCTTGCTAAGATTGGCATGCCATTTTTAGGGTACTTACATGTGAAGTATATGAGAGCAAGGTGGGAGTGCAACAACTGTAACTGCAAGTGTCATAAGTATGAGAAAAAAACATAAAAATAAAGAAACTCCAAGTTCGTGATACCTTGGAGTATTATCTTTTATATGAGGGTCAGTGATCTCAGAGCTAGTGTATATACGCAACAGGGTAGCCTCCCTGCAAAAATACTTTAATGGCATTAAATTATGTTGTATTATTCATTATAATACCTTCTGTTTTGTTTCTCCATATGTAAGCTGACAATTCCTGATCTACACCTGCCATAAAGCCATAACATATATTTTTGTGATTATCCTGGGCATGGCCATAGTCATGGGAAAAGGGAACAGTATGTGGGTTAGGATGAGATAGCTATAGGATTATAGTGTTGATTTTGTTTTATGTACCTCTTTTTTTGCAGGCAAGGGAAAGCTTCTGGACAACTGGTAACAGACGGCAGTGTCTGAGACATCAGACGGGAATGCTAGTTTATTGTTCTGTATATCATGTTGGGTTTGTGTGATGAGGGTGATTTCCCATATCTCTGTGTGTTTTTTTATTTCCTGTATTCCAGATATACACCACTGATATCAGTCAGCCAAGCAGAAGATCATGGAAGTTCAGCACTAGAATGATGTCAAACCAAGTGGCGAAAGATGCTATTTCACATGGTAGGATTGGGTTATGTGCCACAGGTATGTATAGCCATGGCAGAACCATGTGTTACATGTTAAGTTCCCCTTCACTTAGATTAACAGATGCTTAATGTAATAAATGGTTTGTTTTTTTGCCTTACTTGGTCTCAGCATAACTATGGAGAGTTGCAGTCTATAATGCTTGCTTCCCCACTGAAGACATTGTTTTCATAGTACAACACTTTGAAATCTTCCACTGCTCATTTTTTTCATGTTCAGTGGCCCTCTTTATGTATCCCGAGTTTTTCACAATTTACCAATGTGGCTACATTCCAGAAGTTTTTGAATGTTTCCAAAATTGTCTAAATTCTAAGAAACAATGTATAAACATTTTTATAACAACATTATTAGATAAACCACTTTGACTACTAAAGTTACAATGTCATTCTGCATGCCTATCACATTATTTGTTTCTTGCAGGAAACATACGTGTGCATAGCAGATCAATTTCAATTTGGTCGACTCATCAATGGAATTTGATTGAGTCCTAATGCATTGACCTTGTGGAATGTGGAGAAAAAGGCTTGTCCTTCCCACTTCACAAGACCCATAGTAAAGTCTGTTTCTATGATTCAACAGGTTTTGAGTTGCCAGAACAGGTCAACATTTTGTTAATTGACAGAACTTTCATTCAAGTATTGATGATGTATTCATATATTGCTATATATGACACTGCTGACAATCTAGTTTGTTTTGCAAGATACCATTTTCAGGTATACATTTTTAACTCATCCTCTGTAAGTGATATTGTCCATCAGTACTGTCAATATAGAACAGATTTTTAGCTCTCTAAACCATCCTGTCACAGTTATTGATCAACACAGACTAGTTTATCTCCACTTTCCTTTTGGCAAATACCTTGCTAATATAGCAACAATCAAATTAGATAGCTGCTGTGATGGATACATTTCACCTCTTCTAAAACAGTGCATAAGTACAGTAAATCAAACAATTCTATAGGCATTCATTGTTGATGTTTTACTAAACTGAGAAATAAAGTTAATTTTTGCATCTACTTTTCATAGGAGATATGACATCTATCAACAAGTATTAGGAATAATTTGCTGGTCAGAGCAATTCTCACAGATGAATAACTTCAAGCAGACTGTATATTATAGTTCATTCAGAATTTATAGCCCAACTTCAGTGCATTCAGTTTAAGGTGAAAAGAGTTTCAGATGTACAATACCAATTATTTTATCTTTCAAATCTTTTCAAAGACTAAGAAACCTCAGACATTAGTATATAGACTCTGTTGTAAGGTATATGGACATCATGCTTACCAGGCTGGATAAGAATAGGGTGGCAGCTGTCTTTCTGGAGCCAGTAGCCAGGATGTAACAATGGCTCTTACATCTCCCCATCCTGAGAGATATGATTATGATCTGATGGTGGCCCACGTGAGGGTGATCAATCTTACCCACTGTACCCAGAGGGATGTGCAGAAGGATATGATTAAGCTTGCTATGCATGTGTGTGAGGCAGAGAAGACACTGGTCCTGAGTGTTATTTTTTCATCACCCAGAATGATGCAGAGAATCAAAGACAAGATAGCAGGTTTTAATAATTGGCTATGTAGCTGTTTTCATTCTAGGGGAATCCAGCATTTGTCAGCTTGGGATGATATGGCTGATAAGTCTTCCTGCTTTGCCAGGGATGGCCTTCACCCCTCTTACCATAGCTTTGGCATTCTGTCCAATGCCTTTGCTGTCCCCATAGTACCTGTTTTAGGCAGAGTCCATCTGACATTCTGAGCTAGTAAATACTAATCTGGAGCACGTTAATGTGGCTCTATTCAATGCAAGGAGTCCTCACAAAATAAAAAAAAAATTCGAACTTGAAGATTTCCTGCAACTTGAACACTTTCATATAGGTATAGTTGCACAAACATTGTTTCAGAGCAATGAAATACTACAACTATTCTCAGGTAAAATGTTTATCATGCCTTCAGGCCCACTGGCAATTGTGGAGGAGTATCAGTATTTGTCAAATATATCATTACCTCATGACAGATTCCTTCGAACACCAAATCACCCTAAAGATGACCGATTTACCACTTAGTATCTAGTTATTGAACTCCCACTACGACCCTTTCTGAACACAATAGTTATCCTGCTTACTTGTTTTATTTAGCTACCAAATACTTGAAAATGTTTCTTAGGGCAGTGCAGTGTACTATTAATGTAAGGATTATGCTTTTCCTCTCAGCCGCTGTGTTATATATGGCATGAAACACTGTTCAATCAATTTGTTTGCTATAGTTCTATTTCTGCTGATGAACTAACACTAAATATCTATTATTAGGTATTATCTTTTCTCATGGCTCCCACCCTGAAAGGCTCACACAGTTAGAAGGTCTGCATCCAGTTGGAAATTTCTTTTAAAAAGTAAAATAAAATGGATAGCCATACTGGTCTATCATCAATAACTAACTTAATTATGGTTACTACTTTTTCTAAAGTCTTTCTGCTTAAACTGTTTAATTCAGCCGTACTGGGTCAACAGCACCAAACTTCTCAGCCCTTAAATAAGGCTCCTAATGCTAAAAAGTTCCACCAAATTGTACTGTTAAAGTTGTTGTCTGTGCTTCAAAACAGAACATAGATTAGAATTTAAAGCAAATACAAAAGCAAGAAAAAAGCCTCTTACTTTAATCAGAGGCTCTGAGAATTCCTCTGGTGTGGTTAAGGCCTCCAGGCTCACGTCGCAACCCTCCCTGCCCCCTATTCCCACCCGTCCCCAGTACCTCTAAATTTATAACCCCTCAGACACACCCCTCCTTCGCCAACTATTAACAGGAATTGATTTATAACCCACCCCTTCCACTATCTCCCCACCTACTATTACACCTAGGTTGCCTACCTACCAGGAGTATATTCCTCCCATTATGTCTCTAATACTTATCAAGTCTTTTAAAATGCCACCTCTACTCTACACTCTACCGTTACTAGTCACTCTTTAGTCTCTCACCATCTATGAAAACCAATCCCTTATAGTATTCAACCATCCCAAATGCCTTGCTACCATCCCAATCTTCTCAAACCATTCTGCCAATTCATTCATGTCCATCAACATCAACTCCTTTACCCCTGCTAACACCCACCCTGTTATACTCAGATATGTTAACACCAAAACTAAGTACTACCAAAAACTGAAAAATAAATTTCTAAAGCTCATAGCTAGTTTGCCGCACACCCTTACTATTGATGGGGATATCTGCCCAAATCCTGGACCAGCATCCCTAGACAACACCAACTCTAATAATATCAGCCCAAACATAAGACAAAGCCTAACTAGATCCCCAAACTCATGATTGACCTGCCACTTAAGCATTAAAAGCATCAACAATAAGGTCCACAACCTCCATGCCCACCTGGCAACCTACTCCCCCGACATACTTTGTCTCATCTTAACATGGCTAAAACCAACTACACCACATAATGAAATTCTACCTCTAGGGTATAATATACTCAGGCTACATTGTACTACCAGGAGAAGGGGAGGGGTTGCTGTTCTCTATAAAACTACCCTAAATGTTCCTCTAGCAACCTTCAACCACCTATATTTAATAAAATAGAAATTATGATTTGCAAACTACAAATAAATAAAAGCAAATGTAAAACATAGTATGTGTTTATATTCCCCCAGGTAATAACTCAGGGACCCTAGACGACATCTTCTACTGGCTATCCAATGCCTACCCCCAAGAGACCATTGTTCTAGGAGACCTCAGTATAGATTGGAACAACTGCACTGTTGACACCCCAACCACCCACATAAACCTACATGGTTTTACACAAACTATAATCTCCAGTACTAGGATCAGCAAGCCTAACAATAAAGAAAGTATCCTGGACTGGATACTAATTAATAGCCTCCACCACATGAACAAATCAGGTACTCTCCCTGAAGATCTAAGTGACCATTTCTTAACGTATACTATTAGGCATAAATTTGAATGTCCACATCTACCCACATATAAAACAATAAGAAATAACAAAAACTTCGACCTTAATAAATTCCTAGAACAACTTAAATTATGCTATTGGTCAATTCTAAAACAACTACCACTAGATGAAGCAGCAACACACTTTAATAACACATTCCTGGCCATCCTTGACAAATATGCACCTGCACACTCTATTAGAATTTAAACAAAAGTTACCCCCTGGCTCACTAAAGAAACCAAACTAAAGATCATCCAACAAAATAATACCTGGAACACCTGACACACCTCTAAAACCTTACAAGATCCACTCAAATGTTAACAATATAGGAATGATACAAAAAAATCCATATTACTAGGCAAAAAATATTTCTGCCATCTACAGCAGAAACACCACAACAAGCCATAGAAGTTCTGGGCAGGTATTAACAAACTCCTCTACCCAGGGCAATCCACTACTCCAACCAACTGTCAGACCCTACCCAAAAATCGCCAGAGTCCATTGCCAACACCTTCAACAGTTTTTCACAGAAACCATCCAGGCCCTTGCTAGCAAACTTAAACCCACTTGTCCTAATGCTGAAACCCTTAAACCCAGTGACAATCTCTCCTTTAGCTTCCAAAAAGTTCCAACTTTATTCATTAGAGCCCTAATTAAAAAACTCAAACCAACCACCCTTTCAGCTGACCTCCTCCCTGCAGACTACCTGCAAAATGATGCTGATGTCATAGCATACCCTGTCACTATTTTGATAAACAGAACCATAACTGAAGCCTCTATATGGAAAATATCCCATGTTATACCACTCCATAAAGGTGGCAGCTACATTGAACTGTCAAACTATAGACCAATAACTATCCTTTCCCCTCTGGCTAACATTATGGAAAAGTGTATCCATAAACAACTCTTACACTACCTTATTCAAAATAATCTTATGGCCAACTCCCAGCATGAATTTAGACCACAGCACAGTACCACCTCACCCATGTCTCCTTTTCTAATGCCATAAATTCCAACCATAACAACAACAAACTATCTTCTGCCCTGTTTCTCGATCTTTCCAAGGCCTTTGACATAGTTAACTACCAGCTACTCTTACTTACCCTAAATAAAATATCCCTAAACAACCATGCCATACAATGGTTTCAATCTTATCTTAGTGGAAGGCAGCAGGCTGTCCTTTGGCAGGACAAACTCTCCACCCTTCTCCCCGTTATCCTTGGTGTCCCTCAAGGCTCCATATTAGCTCCCCTTCTTCCCCCCCCTCTTTATCAATGACCTCCACACTGAAATCCCAGATGCAACCTGTATACAGTACACCGATGACTCCACCCTGATCTGCTTGGCCTCTACCCCTAAAGATCTCCTTAGTTTAACCCAGAAAACCTTAATACAGTGGAAAAATGGATCTCTAATTAACAGCTGATATTAAACCCTAATGAAACAAAGCTATTGCTTTTTGCCCCTACTTGCAAATCTTCTCAACCTTAGTTTACTCTAACATCTAACAATGGGACCATAATCTCACCAGATATGGATACCAAACTCCTGGGTGTTATAATAGACAACAACCTCAAATATGATATACATGTAAACCAAACCATTAAAACCGTTAATAAAAAACGTGGCTCCCTATACAAAAACAAACATTTTCTCACCCCTCTAGCTAGGACTGCCATTGCCCATACCCATTTGCTTTCAACTCTACTCTATGCCTCACCAATACTCACTAACTTGAACAGCACTGATCTCAGCAAACTCGCTAGCTGCTACAATCAAATTGACAGGTTTGCCACAGGAACTCCCTACAAGACACACCATTGTCAAAACCTACACCTCTTAGGTTGGCTAGAACTCCCCTGGCTAATTTAGTTTAATCAACTTAGTGTAGCATTCAAGGTTATTAACCATCCAGAAAAAATACCCTCCCTCAAAAACATTATCCATCCCTACAAAAATGCTAGGCCTCTTCGTTCCACTACAAAACGTTTGGTTCAATCTGTTAAAGCTAAAAACCTATATGAAGAATCTTTGCTTGCAAATTCAGTAGGCAAAACTTGGAATTCGCTCCCATCTGACCTTACTCTGAATCCCTCCCTAAATCAGTTAAAAAAAAATCTATCCCAGTATTTTAAAACTCACTGGTTATGTCCTTGCTTTAACCCTGACTAAAGCCTCATCTACTTCCATATCCCTGCAGTTTCTTATTCATAGCAACTAACCTCTTACACTAAAAGGTTTAAAAAGAGAAACTGTAATATTTTTGCAGATACTCTGTATATAAGCAGCACGTGTAGGTTTGATAAGAGAAACTGTAACATATTTGTATACATATTTCTGTATATAAACTGTATTCTTCATAAGCTTGAAATGTGAGACTGTAACTGGTATGTTAATACAATATGTTTGTGCATACACTGTAACTTGCTTGTCTTTATCTGTTTGTAAGTTTGGAGCTTTTCTCCCCGTGCCTCCGCTGAAAATGGGCATGTATCCAGTCAGACTATCCCGGTCAACAAATGTAAAATTAAATAAATAATAAAATAAATGTTAACACTTTAGCTGACATTCCCATTAAACCGAAAACCTTTCTACTGGGGGACTTCAACTATCCATCAATAAACTGGTTGACCTGCATTGTCAATGGCTGGTTTGTTCACCACTTTCTTAGCATTATAAATGGTAACTCTCTTTCACAAATAGTTACCCATCCTGCTAGGGGCCCCGATATCCTGGCTCTAGACCTCACAAAAATGGCCGCTTCTTACACTTCTCCATATGTATCATCATATCTTGTTAAATCAGAACATAATTTAGTGATATTTTCCTTTAAAACTGATAGAAATTTCTCTGTAAATAACTCTATGCTTGGGGACTTCTCAAAAGCAAACCTTTGTCTGTAACTTGATGACTTAAATAAATTCTGCTATAATCCTCCTTTGAAAGATCATATTGTTAAAGCTGCTACATAGGCCTCAGAATTCTGCTCCCACTTAAATAGTTGTATTGATAAGACAGTCCCTATCTGTAGAAAAATATAATGAGAATTTTAAAAACAAACCCCTGTGGCGGAATACCCATATAAATAAATTATATAACAAGAGAAAGAAACTGAAAAGTAGATAGGTATTGAAGGGGGTGCCTCCAAAACCACACAGCAAACACAACACAGTCTTGAGTTTAAAATTGGATCCAAGTAAATAAAAATCCAAAACTTTTTTATACAAACAAGTGAGCGCTTTCGTTTATTAAAATATAAACATCATCAGACAACTGAAAAAAAACCTTGCAAGGTTTAAATAATACATACTCTTGCATTATTGGATAAAAAAATTAAGTAAAAATCATGACATCATCACCAAAAGTTTAACCCTTCTGTCCCCAGAAAAAACAACAACAAATTATACATTGGTTTAAAATGTGTATGTATATACACTCATATGCTCGATAGTGATTTGAACTTTGATAGATAACTAAACTTTAATCACTTATCCACGATTTTATTTCTTTCTAGAGCCTTGAGTTTTAACATAGGTGTGATAGAGGTGATCTCATTAATGCCTGGCCACTTATGTGCTCTTAGCAAAATCTGCCACCTCAATTCTTTTAGTTCTAAATAGAGGCTCCATGGTCTCCTATTATCCATGTCAGCATGATCAATGGCCAAGAAAGAGAAATTATGGTCTGTATTTGTGCTGATTTGCCTAGCCATGGCATTATTAGAATTGTTCTTCCTAATGGCATAGATATGTTCATAAATCCTCTGGCTGAATTTCCTTTCTGTTTTACCTATGTAAAACACAGGATGTAGGTTACACTCGGCCAGGTATACAAGTGCTTTGGAAGAGCAATTATATTTGCCTTTGATTTTATATTTTACAGCATTAATTTCAAAAGAATTGCCCACCTTCAGTTTATGACACCAGTGGCAGGAACCACATTTAAAGGTACCTGGGTGTTGTTGTTTGACAGGCTGGTGCTTATTCTTTAAAAGATCTCTTAGGTTCCCACCTTTTCTATATGTTATACAAGGTCTGTCTCCTACACTGACCCTCATGTCTACACCCTCCATGAGAATGTCCCAGTCCTGCCTTTTCTATATGTTATACAAGGTCTGTCTCCTACACTGACCCTCATGTCTACATCCCCATGAGAATGTCCCAGTCCTGCCTTTTCTATATGTTATACAAGGTCTGTCTCCTACACTGACCCTCATGTCTACATCCTCCATGAGAATGTCCCAGTCCTACCTTTTCTATATGTTATACAAGGTCTGTCTCCTACACTGACCCTCATGTCTACATCCTACATGAAAATGTCCCAGTTTTTTCTGAAAAATCATCTTCAAAACACTTGAGTCTGCATTATATGTAGTTATAAAAGATCTTTAAAAAGTTCCTCTATTGCTATTGTGCATATGATGATCTAAAGGAATATCATATGTGGAAATGGGAACTGAAACGTCCTTTCCTTGGTAATTAGTGTATTTATTTGTCTGTAAATTAGTAACTAAGCCTGGTGATGTGATATTAGATCTATTACTCTGACTAACAAGCTGATGTTTGTCTACCAAAGAGAAACCGACTATGGGTTTAAAATGTCCAGATTGTCTTTTACTAATCACTTCTTCATATATTTTGTTAATTAAATCTATTGGATATGCACTCGTCAAAAACATTTTTTTTTCAAATTAGTGCATTCCAACTCAAAATCTTGTTCCCTTGATACCATCCAAGCCGCTCTTACCATTTGGACTTTAACAACCAACCATTTCTGGTGCTCGGGATGGGAACTACTGTAATGAATAAATGAGTTGGAATATGTCTTTTTTCTATGGATAGTGGTAGCATACATGTTATTACCTAAGTCTTTAAAAAGATGGACATCCAAGTAATCCATATGTTGACTAGCCACTACCCAAGTGAAGTGTAGGAAAGAAGTAATGATATTGACGTAACATAAAAAAGAATCTAATAGTTCTTGGGGGCTTCCAAATATTAGACTTATATCATCTTGGTATTGATGTGAGAATTGTGTATAGACTTGAATACAAACTTTCTCTCCCAATGTGCCATGACTGCATTGGCAAATGCGCCCGCACATGCTGAACCCATGACTACACCTGTCTGTTGAAGGTAATATTTACCATCAAAAGAGAAAAAGTTATTTAACAATACTATTTCCAACAGTTCTAAGATAAGATTTATTTTCTCTTGATGGATTCTGTGTTCTGACAAAATTTCATTAACCCAATCCAAACCAACTGTATGTGGGATAACAGTATACAAGTCTTTCACATCAATTGTAACTGTAAAAAGTTCCAAGAATCCTTGCAAATTTGGGTTTCTCTTACTAACACTTTTTTAAATTCGTAATCTACATACTGAGCGCATGCTGATGAAATTGAGTCTCTTCCATCCACTACCGGCCTCATTGGGGGTCATTGAGGCCCTTGTGGATTTTGGGTATACCGAAGAATACTGGGACTCTTGGAGTGATAATGTTTAAATAATTATATAATGGAATGTCAATTCTTCTTTCTGTGAACATATCATTTAATTGTCCCAAAATTCTTCTGTAGGCCCCGTTCAGTTCATTAAGTGAGACTTCTCTATAATTTTCACTATCAAGCATGTTATACAGTTTTTGAGTATAGGTCTCCACATCCATGATCATGACTCCCCCTTTATCCAGCTTCATAATCCTTATATCCTGTCTTTGTAATTATTTCAATTATATTCTAATTCACTAATATTAGAGTCACCATGTGTAGCTGATTTTTTTACATTTCTGCAAATTATATAAATCTAGCTCACAAAGCTTCTCATGGACAGCTAGCCTAGGATGTAAAGGGGGATTGTAAGTGGAATCGATATTAAAAATGTTTTTTTTTTCATATTTATTTCTGAACTGCCATGTATTAAATGTAGATTAAACTTTCTTAAGTAGATTTTCAAATCAATAATTGTATCAACTACATTATATTTCTTACTGGGTATAAATGTCATACCTTTTGATAGAAAATCCACTGTTGTTTCTTCAATATCTAATGCAGTGTAGTTGTATACAGCAAAATCTTTTCCTCTGTTAAAAATTACATCACATGGAAAACCAACAGTGTTATGCTCAGAAAACTTCAAAAACATTTCTTCATTTACTGAAAAGTTCACAGTATGGTCACTTGAAAGTGTGTCAGTTTGTACACTTAAGTTCTCCAGTTCCTCATTTTGGGCATGGCCCCCTGAAAACCTTGGGCAAGAAAACCCACTTGGATTTGTGGATTTCTGTTGTTGTTATTACCTCTGCTTCTTATCCTTTCACTTCTCCTTAATTCCGGATAATCTCTATCATAATCAGCTTCAACATTCTGATTATCTACATCTTCCTGGATAGGTTCGCTATCTAGTGGGTAAGGGTTATTGTTAGGCATGTTCCTAGTAGGCTTATTAACATTCGGGGGTTTAGGATATGCTGTGCCATTAGCGTAGTCTTTGACATCCCTGTCAATTTTGTTTAACTTCCCCGCTTTTAACTTGTTAATATAGTGACCTATACTGTGGTATATTCTGAAGTGGTCAAATCTCATGGAATCATACCCTCCATCTTCATGAATATTCCTATCCAAATTATCCAGTTCCTTAATTAACAAGTTTATTTCATTGTCATTGTGCTTTACTAACAACCCCAGCAGTTCCAAACTGCATTTATCAAAAAACTGTAAAAGTTCCAAATGAAAGTCAGAATTGTTGTCTAGACCTGTGGGGAACTGCCACATTCTCAAGCCATTTGGAACAACTTTCAGCTTGATACATTCATTTAAATATGTATTCTCAAGCTGTAACTTCTTACATTGTAAATCTTAGTATCAAAACTGCTAAGCTTACCTTCCAAATAAGCCAAATTAGAATCGACTCATAAGAACCAAGAAACAAACTGGAAAATGTTAACCCAGAAAAAAGTCCTCAAACAATCAAGTGCACACAAAAGTCCTGGGAACATATACCAAGCAGAAACTTGCTATACCTAATAATTCTTCGAAAAATGTTCTCCTTGAGCAAAAAATGTTCTCCTTAAGCAAGTCTTGTAAAATAAAAGCACAGCTTTATTACGAAAATGCAGTAGGTAAGCGCTTTCATGGGACTACCTCCCACTTCATCAGACCATTACAATAGCAGTACTATCAACTTATTTATAAGGCAAGTTAAATTGGTAATACCAATTAAATAGTAATTACCCATTCATTTTAAAGAGATATTCATCTCTACTTGAATCACTTGCATTGTTTCTATTCAAACATTACTAATATAAAAACACATATACAAGTATATAAAAATATATAAAATATATACATAAAATTAATAAAATGAATAATTTAACTGTTTCCCATGTCATACTTTAATTTCATCCTAAATACACACCATTCTGTTATAAACTTCATAACTTTGATTTAACATACATGGTTAATACTACTACTAACATAATTCCTATTTATACTGGGTCTCATTAATGTAGAGACCTGTTCTTTAGTATTGGCTTTAATGGTATCCGGTCATTTAGTCCCTTAACTCTGTTGCCTCTTGACCTGACTATCCACCTTACTTCTGATGTTTCTGTTTTGTTAATTATATCTCCCCCTCTATCATTTTCACTAACTACTTCAATGGCCATAAATCTAAAATTATGTGTGGAACCCATTTTCAACATATGTTTGGCCAAAGCATTAGTTTTATCTAAGTTCCTGATGCTTAGTAAATGCTCTCTTATCCTTGTTTTAAATTCCCTGTTCGTCTTACCTATATAGTAAGATGAACACGTTACAAATAGCTAAATATATTATATTTTGAGTACTGCAAGTGGCCGCAACTTTAAATGTAAACTCTATTCCTGTATCAGGGTGTTCAAATTTATTACTATGATCTATCCATTTACATTGGTTACACTTACCACATGGTACTGTTCCTACATGTTCTTCTTTTTCTTTTGCTTTCTTCTCTGTACTAGCATAATAAATGTGTCTTTTTAGTGACTTCTTATTTCTAGAGCAAAATACTGGTTCTTCTCCAATCAACTCTCTTATATGCTGGTCACTTGTAAGTACAGGCCAATGTTTCCTCACAATATCTTTCACAATCCTAATATCAAACATATAATCCGTGGCTATTTTAACTTTATCTGAGTAGGATATCTGTTTTCTCATTATCTGACTCTCTCCTTGTGAGAAATAAGGTTTGCCCTTTCTGGGCCTCAAAGTCTTAACTTCTGTCATTACTTCTTGTATTTCATTGTGATTATAACTTCTTTTTAAGAATTTCCCACTCAAATCTTCCATCTCATTTTCAAATATTGTCTCTTCTGCTGTTAATCTTGAATTTCTTAACGCTTGCCCCTTCATAACATTTTTAAAAATATGTTGGGGGTGCATGCTCCCTCTATGTATATATGTATTCTTTCTATATACTTGGGTTGAGAAACTCCCTTGTGGGTCCCTCTTCACCATTACATCAAGGAAGGTGATGTTACTTTCTGCATAACTCATCTCAAATTTTAAAAAGGTAGTGCTCTCATTCAAGCTCTTGTGAAAACACATTAACTCTGGCTCTGTACCCTGCCATAAGAAGAAGAGGCCATCTATAAAGCGTCTATAGAATTTAACTTGTTGCTACTTCTCAAATACTATCCACTTCCTTTCCCAGTTAGCCATTACTATGTCTGCGTAACTATTCACACTTGAAGTGCCCATGGCTACACCTTCTTTTTGTCTATAGGTCTTATTACTTGAATATCATGATGTTGTTCTCTAGTACTTGTTCCATTAATAAGCATATATGTTCTACTCTACTAGCTGTGTATGTTCCATCCAATGTTAAGTATTCACGTAACATCTCTACACCTATGTCAGGTGAATAGGGAGTTGACATCCAATGTTACCATTAACAATATTTCACTGCTCCTTGAAAAAACTTCAGTGTATCTAAATAACTCAGTTAAGAATTGCTTGGTATCTGTTAGAATCACTTCATTTTTATTAACTATAGGCCTTAACATTTTCTCTATATAAATAGATATGGGTTCTGTTATCCATCCCCTCCCTGAGACAATGGGCCTTAGGGGGGGGTGTATTGGACCCTTGTGGATTTTTGGAGTACCTTGTATTATAGGAATTAATGGCTTCTCTACCAAAAAATAGCCATATTGTTCTTTGGTAATTAGTTGCTCTAATAAACAATCACATAAAAGTGTTTGAAATCCATACTTAACATTTTCTACTTCAGCAGCAGTAACAAGTTCATAAACATTTTCATTTTGCAATAAACTCAACATCTGTGAGTTGTAATATAGTCTGTCCATTATAACAGCAGGGCCTCCTTTGTCAGCTGCTCTTATCACTATAGATGTATCATTCTTTAACAATTGTAATGCCTTATTTTCCTCTCTAGATAAATTATATCTCTTACTTTTACTCTTATTCACATATAATTTTTCATATAGTTCATGCTCACATAAACTGTTGAAAACTTCTACAACTGGGTTATTTGGAGGAATACATGTACTAGGTTTTTTTCAAAACAGATTTGTCATGCACACTTTCATTACCAAACAACAATTTCAGTTCTTCATTTCTTGTAAATGTCTTAATGTCCAAAATATTGTTAGTTACCTCTGTCCTCTGGGTGGGAATAAAAGATAAACCCTTCCCCAAAAGTTCCTTTTCATGAACTGAAAATATTCTGAATTAAATGTTCTATACTAGTGTATCCGCTTGCATTAGTTCTGCCATTGGCGCTTTGCATTGTGGGTTTCTGATCGATCCTGTAAACCTTTCCTCTTTACTTGGCTCCTGCTCTATGATCTCCCTCTCTCGTGACCTAATCTCCCTGATGCTAACTTGATCGGTACAATTGGCAATTCTGATGTTTCTATTAAAAAATTACTTTCTGGTAGACTTTGAATGTGTTGCTTACCCTAAGTGCCCATATGTTTGTCTGCAACCTGGTTGTTATCAGTATTCACTTGTTTAGACATGCCTTCACTCGATTGAGTAGCATGAGTTATATGCTGGTCCGCCTCAAACTGGTTTTTAGTTTTCGGTCCCGCTCCTGTAGCTACGACATGCGCTCTTCCTCCTCCTCTCAGTTGCTCTTTATTTAAGGTAGTATCATCACATTCAGAGTTCCCTTCAACATATCTTGGCCAAACAAACACATGGCCCACCTTAAAATTGTTTCTGTCCCTTTCTAATTTGGTGAGTTTCTGCCTCACTAATCGTTTTTCAAACAGTGAGACAGAATCAACTACACCTTTAAGTTTTTCATACACAATGTCCCTAGGATAACTTTGATACAAATTCAGTTGTTGTTCAGTAATTTTTTCCATCAACAAGCTCTCTTCTTTATCCACATTATCAATAAGAAGGCGGATATAGTTAAAGCTTAGTTCAAGGTTTAGTTGTTGCCATTTGAGTAATAAATCAGGCTGCCGTTCACCTTGGTTCGGCATCTTTATCACTCTTAACCCTCGTGGTATCACTTTATATTTAAGACATGCTTCCAGATGGTGTCGCTCTGCTTGTACCCTTTTAATTTTATATAAATTGTCCTTCACTTGATGTGTTTCCCTGATAAAGACAGGGAAATCAATATCAACATTTACCAAGGTGCTGGTATTATCAGCATTTACTCTATTAAACAGTGGATTAGCCTTACGTTTGGCAAAACTTATAAAGTCTCTTTGGATATTTTCAACATTCACATTACTCACTGTAGATGTCCCTTCCAAGCAGTTGGTGTTCACCACTCCAGCTTCACTTGTTCCTGCCATCGTCTCCAGTTGTTGGTAACAAAATATAAATCCACTCACAAGAACCAAGAAACAAACTGGAAAAATGTTAACCCAGAAAAAAGTCCTCAAACAATCAAGTGCACACAAAAGTCCTGGGAACATATACCAAGCAGAAACTTGCTATACCAAATAATTCTTTGAAAAATGTTCTCCTTGAGCAAAAAATGTTCTCCTTAAGCAAGTCTTGTAAAATAAAAACACAGCTTTATTACGAAATTGCAGTAGGTAAGCGCTTTCATGGGACTACCTCCCACTTCATCAGACCATTACAATAGCAGTACTATCAACTTATTTATAAGGCAAGTTAAATTGGTAATACCAATTAAATAGTAATTATCCATTCATTTTAAAGAGATATTCATCTCTACTTGAATCACTTGCATTGTTTCTATTCAAACATTACTAATATAAAAACACATATACAAGTATATAAAAATATATATAAAATATATACATAAAAATAATAAAATGAATCCTTTAACTGTTTCCCATGTCATACTTCAATTTCATCCTAAATATGCACCATTCTGTTATAAACTTTATAACTTTGATTTAACATACATGGTTAATACTACTACTAACATAATTCCTATTCATACTGAGTCTCATTAACGTAGAGACCTGTTCTTTAGTATTGGCTTTAATGGTATCCTGTCATTTAGTCCCTTACCTCTGTTGCCTCTTAGCCTGACTATCCACCTTACTACTGATGTTTCTGTTTTGTTAATTATATCTCCCCCTCTATCATTTTCACTAACTACTTTAATGGCCAGAAATCTAAAATTATGTGTGGAACCCATTTTCAACACGTTTGGCCTAAGCATTAGTTTTATCTAAGTTCCTGATGCTTAGTAAATGCTCTCTTATCCTTGTTTCAAATTCCCTATTCATCTTACCTATATAGTAAGATGAACACACATTACAAATAGCTAAATATACTATATTTTGAGTACTGCAAATGGCCGTAACTTTAAATGTAAACTATTCCTGTATCAGGGTGTTCATATTTATTACTATGATCTATCCATTTACATTGGTTACACTTACCACATGGTATTGTTCCTACATGTTCTTCTTTTTCTTTTGCTTTCTTCTCTCTACTAGCATAATAAATGTGTCTTTTTAGTGACTTCTTATTTCTGTAGCAAAATACTGGTTCTTCTCCAACCAAATCTCTTATATGTGGGTCACTTGTAAGTACAGGCCAGTGTTTCCTCACAATATCTTTCATAATCCTAACATCAGATAGACGTATAATCCATGGCTATTTTAACTTTATCTGAGTAGGATATATCTGTTTTTCTCATTATCTGACTCTCTCCTTGTGAGAAATAAGGTCTGCCCTTTGTGGGCCTCAAAGTCTTAACTTCTGTCATTACGTCTTGTATTATATTGTGATTATAACCTCTTTTTAAGAATTTCCCACTCAAATCTTCTATCTCATTTTCAAATATTGTCTCTTCTGCTGTTAATCTTGAAATTCTTAATGCTTGCCCCTTCATAACATTTTTAAAAATATGTTGGGGGTGCATACTCCCTCTATGTATATATGTATTCTTGTAGCACTCCTTTCTATATACTTGGGTTGAGAAACTCCCTTGTGGGTCCCTGTTCACCATTACATCAAGGAAGGTGATGTTACTTTCTGAATAACTCATCTCAAATTTTAAAAAGGTAGTGCTCTCGTTCAAGCTCTTGTGAAAACACATTAGCTCTGGCTCTGTACCCTGCCATAACAAAAAGAGGTCATCTATAAAGCGTCTATAGAATTTAACTTGTTGCCACTTCTCAAATACTATCCACTTCCTTTCCCAGTTAGTCATTACTATGTTTGCGTAACTATTCGCACTTGACGTGCCCATGGCTACACCTTCTTTTTGTCTATAGGTCTTATTACTGAATATCATGATGTTGTTCTCCAGTATTTGTTCCATTAATAAGCATATAAGTTCTACTCTACTAGCTGTGTATGTTCCATCTAACGTTAAGTATTCACGTAACATCTCTACACCTATTAAATTAGGGATAGAGGTGAATAGGGAGTTGACATCCAATGTTACCATTAACAGTCTTTCACTGGTCCTTGAAAAAACTTCAGTGTATCTAAATAACTCAATTAAGAATTGCTTGGTATCTGTTAGAATCACTTCATTTTTATTAACTATAGGCCTTAACATTTTCTCTATATAAATAGATATGGGTTCCGTTATCCATCCCCTCCCTGAGACAATGGGCCTTAGTGGGGGATGTATTGGATTTTCGGAGTACCTTGTATTATAGGAATTAATGGCTTCTCTACCAAAAAATAGTCATATTGTTCTTTGGTAATTTGTTGCTCTAATAAACAATCATATAAAAGTGTTTGAAATCCATACTTAACATTTTCTACTTCAACAGCAGTAACAAGTTCATAAACATTTTAATTTTGCAATAAACTCAACATCTGTGATATGCTCTCTTCAAAAACATTTTCTTTCAAATTAGTGCATTCCAACTCAAAATCTTCTTCCCTTGATAGCATCCGAGCCTCTCTTACCATTTGGCCTTTAACAACCGACCATTTCTGGTGCTCGGGATGGGAACTACTGTAATGAAGAAATGAGTTGGAATACATTTTTTTCCTAGGGATAGTGGTAGCATACATGTTATTACCTACGTCTTTAAAAAGATGGACATCCAAGTAATCCATATGTTGACTATTCACTACCCAAGTGAAGTGTAGGAAAGAAGTGGTGGTATTGATGTAATATAAAAAAGAATCTAACAGTTCTTGGGGGCCTCCCCATATTAGACTTATATCATCTTGGTATCTGTAGTACATTTTGATGTGAGAATTGTGTATAGAATACAAACTTTCTCTCCCAATGTGCCATGACTGCATTGGCAAATGCACCCCCACATGCTGAACCCATGGCCACACCCGTCTGTTGAAGGTAATATTTGCCATCAAAAGAGAAAAAGTTATGTATGCTACCACTATCCATAGAAAAATGACATATTCCAAATAATTTTTTCATGATGATTTTGAAGAGAGAATATCCAATAGATTTAATTAACAAAATATATGAAGAAATGACTAGTAAAAGACAGTCTGGACATTTTAAACCCATAGCGGGTTTCTCTTTGGTAGACAAACATCAGCCTTTTAGTCAGAGTAATAGATCTAATATCACATCACCAGCCTTAGTTACTAATTTACAGACAAATGAAGACACTAATTACCAAGGAAAGGAAGTTTCAGTTCCATTTCCACATGTGATATTCCTTTAGATCATCATATGCACAATACCAATAGAGGAACTTTTTTAGGATATTTTATAACTACATATAATACAGACTCAAGTGTTTTGAAGATTATTTTTCAGAAAAACTGGGGCATTCTCATGGGGATGTAGACATGAGGGTCAGTGTAGGAGACAGACCTTGTATAACATATAGAAAAGGCAGGACTGGGTCATTCTCATGGGGATGTAGACATGAGGGTCACTGTAGGAGACAGGCCTTGTATAACATATAGAAAAGGCAGGAATGGGACATTCTCATGGGGATGTAGACATGAGGGTCAGTGTAGGAGACAGACCTTGTATAATGTATAAAAAAGGCAGTACTGAGACATTCTCATGGGGATGTAGACATGAGGGTCAGTGTAGGAGACAGACCTTGTATAACATATAGAAAAGGCAGGACTGGGACATTCTCATGGGGATGTAGACATGAGGGTCAGTGTAGGAGACAGACCTTGTATAACATATAGAAAAGGCAGGACTGGGACATTCTCATGGGGATGTAGACATTAGGGTCAGTGTATATAGAAAAGGTGGGAACCTAAGAGATCTTTTAAAGAATAAGCACCAGCCTGTCAAACAACAACACTCAGGTTCCTTTAAATGTGGTTCCTGCCACTGGTGTCATAAACTGAAGGTGGGCAATTTTTTTGAAATGAATGCTGTAAAATATAAAATCAAAGGCAAATATAATTGCTCTTCCAAAGCACTTGTATACCTGGCTGAGTGTAACCTATGTCCTGTGTTTTACATAGGTAAAACAGAAAGGAAATTCAGCCAGAGGATTTATGAGCATATTTACGCCATTAGTAAGAACAATTCTAATAATGCCGTGGCTGGGCACATCAGCACAAATACAGACCGGGATTTCTCTTTCATGGCCATTGATCATGTTGACATGGATGATAGGAGACCATGGAGCCTCTATTTAGAACTAAAATCCCTATGCTGTGGAATAAAATCCCGGTATATGTGAGGCAGAGCACCTCACTGGCCTTGTTCAAGAGAAATCTTGACCAATGGATGGGAGATCGCAGATATACCCCAGGGATTACCTCAGTGTCACTGCTCAACAGAGGCACAGCAAAATAATGGGTATAGTTCCCCATACTAAAGGGGTGGCGTAAGCCACAAAACTATGGGCTAGGCTTGTAAATGCCCTCGGGCAGATAGCCTAGTATGAACCTATGAACCTATGAACCTATAAGAATTGAGGTGGCAGATTTTGTTAAGAGCACATAAGTGGCCAGGCATTAATGAGATCACCTCTATCACACCTATGTTAAAACTCACGGCTTTAGAAAGAAATAAAATTGTAGATAAGTGATTAAAGTTTAGTTATCTATCAAAGTTCAAATCACTATCGAGCATATGAGTGTATATACATACACATTTTAAACCAATGTATAATTTGTTGTTTTTTCTGGGGACAAAAAGGTTAAACTTTTGGTGATGATGTCATGATTTTTACTTAACTTTTTATCCAATAATGCAAGAGTATGTATTATTTAAACCTTGAAGATATAATTTTGACAATGTGGTTGATGTTCTCAGCTGATATTCACTTTTGAGTTTAATTAATTTTAGCAAACAATTTTGTAAATTATGAAAATGCATATGCTCAGTGCTTGAAGTTTATCTATATATGCAACAGCTTTAATTAAAACAAAATATGTTACTATTATGCAGTCCTGACAGCAGTGTATAAAATTCTATAATATCATTAACACAGGAGAGCTGGTGCATGCATCCATTGACAGGATTTACATTGAATACTTCTTTTCATCACAGTGATGCTCATTTGAAAGTCAGTGTTTTCCACATGAGATAGAGTTTACTTTCTAAAATGTATACTTTCTGCCAGAATGTGCCATGCTCGGTTCCAGAAAACAAAATATTTGCAGAAAGTCTAGGAATATGGAGAATCTGAGCTGTAATAACTGGAAAAAGAATTGCTGTCCTTGACCCCTGCAGTATCTGCCATCTCCTTTCTACTGCACATATTTTTGCATTTTCCATTACCAGGTCTTATTACCTTCTTAAGATACAAAGAGAGCACATGCTTTTAGGGAGACCAACTCAGATTTGCTGATTTTGTTCTGAAATACCAGGAGACTTGCTACAGATTTTTCATATCTGTCCAAGATTTTACTCTTCCCAGAGGAAGTGGAGAGAGACTGCCAAAATATAAGGAGGAGATAATTAATTATTATATGTCCCTGATATTATTTACAGAACATTTTCCAAACTCACTCATTAGTTTCAGGCCAGTCTAGTTTGTAGCAGACATAAAGTAGCCTGGAAGTATGCAGTTCAGTGCTCCAAGAGTTTATTAAGAGTTTTACACAGTACTCCATTTATATATTTATTTATGTATTTTCGCTGAATAGCTGTTCGACAAATGAGCATTTGCTCATTTCAGTTTCAACAAATAGCTGCAGATGCCATTGCATATCCCATATCTATCCTCCTCAACAGAACCTTATCCGAAAATGCTATCCTCTCCCTCTGGAAAATATCTCACATCATCCCACTCCATAAAGGTGGTAGCTCCTCAGACATACTTAACTATAGACCCATTGCCATTCTTTCCTCACTAGCCAAAATAATGGGGAAATGTGTACACAAGTAACTAATGCAATACCTTACACAGAATAACTTACTATCCAACTACCAGTATGGTTTCAGGCCATACCACAGCACCATCTCAGTCCCCCTTTCCTTTACTACTGCCATAAACCAAAACAGGAATGAAAAGAGGCTAACCTCCGCCCTCTTTCTTGACCTATCAAAAGCCTTTGATATGGTCAACCATGAACTTCCCATTCTTTCACTAAAATCTATTTCCCTCACCAAGCCTGCTATCCTGTGGTTCCAGTCCTACCTGACTGATAGACAACAGGTGGTACTATGGCAGGGCAAACTTTCCAGCCAGCTACCTCTCACACTTGGTGTCCCTCAAGGGTCAATACTAGGTCCACTACTCTTCTCTATTTTTATCAGCAACCTTCACACTGCTATCCCTAAAGCTACTTGCATTCAATATGCAGATGATTCCACTCTGATCTGCTCAGCCACCTACCCATCCGAACTGCAAGCCTTAACCCAAAATACATTTAACACTATCGAGAACTGGCTCACCTACCAATGCCCACTTCTGTACCCCAATAAAACTAAACTTCTACTCTTCTCCCCCACTAGTAGATCTACTACACTTTCATTCTCTGTCACATCTAACAATGGTACCACTATTTCCCCAGATCATCACACCAAACTGCTAGTGGTTATCATAGACAATAATCTCTAATTTGACCTACAGGTCAACAAAACCATACAGACCATCAATAAGAAGCTTGGATGACTGTATACAAACAAGACATTTTAACCACACTAGCTAGGACTGCAATAGCCCGATCACACTTACTCTCTACTCTTTTATATGCCTCGCCTGTACTCTCAAACCTCAACAAATCCAAACTAGGTAAGCTGTCCCATAGTTGCAATCATATTGCCAGATTTGCTACTAGCTCCACCTGTAGAACACACCACTGCCAGAACCTTAAACAACTAGAGTGGCTGGAACTGCCCATCTTAATTCTATTTAATCAACTCTTAATAGCACACAAAATTTTGTACCACCCTGAGGATACCCCCTCACTTAAAAATATTATTAAGCCATATTGCAACCTGAGATCCCTACAGCCAGCTGATAAATTACTGGTTCAAACCCACAAAGCTAATAACTCTGCTGGTGAATCCCTGTTTGCCAACTTCATCGGCAAAACCTGGAATTTCTTGCCAAACTATATAACCCTACAATCCTCCAAAAGTCTCTTATAAGAAAAACTTCAGCAGTATCTCAAAGTGAATTGGCTATGCCCATGTACCAACCCTGATTAAGTTATAAACTGAAAGCATATTCTGTAAATATCATAACTTGTAACTATATCACAAAGTTCTGTTTCCAATCTGATGTCTCTTACTTTTAATTGTGTCTGTCCATGAGAATTGTGAGTCCCTACTAGGGAACACTACTAAGCCATTGTATATAATCACTTTATTTTTATAATTGTTTGCTAACTTCTGTGTAATCTATGTAAGTTTGTCTATGTGGAGCTTTTCTTCCCAGGCCTCCGGTGAAAATGGACATGTATCCAGTCGGGTCTATCTGAGTTCATCGACATGTTAAAATGTAAAAGATTAACCGACGAGAATGTCGAAAGTCACGTCACCGGCGCCAGAAGATCGACGAGGCAGAAGACCGACGGAAGAAGACACCGACGCTGAGAAGCTGCGATGGGGAAAGGATATGTAAGTCTGCGGTAGTGACGGACGATAGGGTGCGAGTAAGGTAAGTGTGCGATGCTGGTGTTTAGTAGGGGTAGGGGTGGGATAAGTGAGTTAGGGTTAGGCGGGTTAGGTGAGTGTCTGAGTAAGGTAAGTGTCGATGTTGGTGTTTTGTAGGGGTAGGGTGGGATAAGTGAGTTAGGGTTAGGGCGGGTTAGGTGAGTGTCACGAAAAGGTAAGTGTGCGATGTTGGTGTTTTGTAGGGGTAGGGGTGGGATAAGTGAGTTAGGGTTAGGGCGGGTTAGGTGAGTGTGCGATAGTGACGGACCTTAGGGTAAGGGTTTGGGTCAGGGTTGTGGATAGTTGTGTATGTATGGGTTAGTGTTTGTTTGTAAGGATTTTGGTGTGCTTGTGTTGTGTGTGTGAGTGTTGGATAGGGGATGTGTTTTGTTTGTTGGTATGTTGTGTCGGGTGTATGCGATGTCGTGTTTGTGAACTGTCGATCTTCTGGCGTCGGTTATATGAGTTTCGCTGTTTTGGTGTCGGTTATTTCGTTTTCGGTATTTTAAAATGTCGATGAACTCAGATAGATCCATCCAGTCGGACTATCCCAGTAAACAAATGTAAAATAAATAAATAAACAAATAAATAAATAATTATTAACCCACCTAAGCCAAATAAAAGACATACAGTACTACTAATACAGAAGCCAATACCAATCTCCTTAGAAAATAATACATTTTGAATGGTTGATGTTGTCTAGAAAGGTAAATAAATCACATAAAAACAGTAAATGTAAAATTAGTAATATTTCAGAACACTGCTTTTAAAATTCAAGTGAAGATATAATACCTGACAACAACAGGCATGCATGGAATCAGCAGAGCAGTACAATCTAAAATGTTTGAACTTTGTGGTGTTAAGAAGGGGTCTATATAATTTTATCAAAACTCAAATAAGTGAACGCTTATTTGTTGAACACCTATTCAGTGAAAACACTATTCATTGAATGATGTTTTAAGCAAAAAGTTTCCTACAGCAAACCGATGGTTGGCCACCATCTGGAATGTGCCCTTTTCCCCAGTGTAGTGCAATCTCGGATGTTTGATGAATAGTATTTTCACTGAATAGGTGTTCAACAAATCAGCATTTTACTCATTTCAGTTTCAACAAAATGATATAGAACCATTAAGAAGAATACAATCAAATTTAGTGGAAGGACTTAATGATTAGGATTCCAAATCATAGCCCACAATGTAGAGTGCTGAATGAAAATTTCAGTGAAATAAGGCTGGACTCAATTCTAAGAACTGCAGAGTATAAAGTGCATATGCTAATGAGCATGGTATAGGATAATAGTAGACTCCGTGTACTTGCAATTCAAAGACATAATAGAACAGATTCCAAAAGCTATGTATGGACAGCGCAGCATGCCAAAGGAAGATTTCAGTGCACCAGATATGGATGTGATTTCATAAGACATGCTGCAAGCAGTCCTAGAACTTAACTATCCATCGTAGGACAATTATAGATTGTGCCATGCCTGTCAGATTCCAAAACACATCATGTTCACCCAATACAGTTTAAATACAACAAAATGCAACTCTGACTCTGTTTCCAAAATTCTCAGTATACGCCATACCACACTGCAAGGAACAGAAGCTATTACCAAGGAATATGATGGAATCCATAACAATAATATTGACAAAAATTAAATAAGAAATGCAGGCCACAGTACTGCAAGCCATGGATGAGAATGAGGCTGCGCACCCTAGAAGGCATCCAACTAAAGTGATAACAAAGCTGCATCTAAGCCAACTCTCTGATCAATAAATTGTTGACAGGTACCACCTTGACAGATGGATGGTGCCGGCTGTTTGCAACATGTGTGCCCCCGTATGTCTGTGTGGACATTACAAGACAACCAAATCCCTCTTGAAGCAATAGTGTGTCTCAACCTGGGTGTACTTGCATCTGAGACATCCCAAAGACACATGAAGGATGTTGTAGGAGTGTCAAAGACAGCATTCAGTCATATCCTGTCAAGATTCCTGGCAGTAATGTGCAACAAATTGGATGACTACATGCATTTTCCATTTACTGCCATGGAGAGGAAAACTGTGATGCACCAGGTCTATAACTTTGCAAATATTTCACATGTACTTGATGCAACAGACTGCACACACATCCCTAGCAAGACCCCAGTTCATTCAGAAGCAGACAGATACAACAACAGAAAGGGGTAGCCATCTCTGAACTGCCAGACTGGGTGTGCATCAGATGGCAGCATAACAAACATCATGGAAACATATCCTGGCAGTGTCCATGATGTTGCCATATGGAGGGAAAGTGATCTGAGGGCCACATTCTATGAAGGTGAAATAGTTGAGGGAATACTACTGGGTAAGTACAGTAACACAGCTAGGATGTAGGCTAAGGGCATCCCTCCCAACAATATCCATGCTGATAACATATGTGCATACTCCCCACAACAGGCGACTGTGGTTATCCACTTGAGCCATGACCAACGACCTCATATCATGAACCATCTAACCCTGCAGAGGAGGCCTTCAATAATGCACATGCAGCAACATGAAATACCACTGACCATGTGTTGGATGTACTAGAAGCTGAGTTCTGATGGCAGGACACAATTGAGGTGCACTGCAACACCCATCTGAAAAGGCAGCGCAGATGATGACAGTGTGCACCATGTTACACAACATGCCAACAACAGCACATTGGGGTCTTCCAGCTGCAGGTGTGGGTTAACTACCCAAGAACCATAGATGTCTGAAGATGACATCCCCCAGCTATCAGAGGAGAAGGAGGACACAGGGGGCAAAAGGCACAGGCATGGGCAATGGAGGGTACAACCACAAGTCCAGGCCCAAGCAACGTGGCAGTGTCTGACATACAAATTTTAGTTCTGACAGGTCACATACACATATAAAGAAGTGCACACATTATACGTTGATGTTCAGATATTGCCCTATCACAGCACACAAATCGCATCTAATGACAATTACCCAGTAGATGTATACACTGAGCATCAGACATAACAACATAGACATAACATAAGTATGAACATGTACAAATATATCCCACCATAGAATATCAGCTCAGTGCATAACTGCATACAGACTCATATCAGTGTATCTGTGTATGGCTTACAATAAGGAGCAAACATTTTTGAAACACACTCATATCTGTCCACTATAAAATATGCAAACTGGAAAACAGCTCAATACATAATATGGAACTGTTGTCAATATCACAAGCAAAATATATCAATATAAAGTATGGATAAACTAATGTAATAAATGGATCTGCCTATGATTAGTAAAACTGTTGGACTCCTGTGGCATCAGACTTATCAATGAATACAGACAAAAGACATTGTCAGTGTTCTGCACAGCAATCAGCATCACCACAGGATGAGACTGACACTACTGTACAGAGTGGAGCAATTGTCAGTGTTACTGTAATGCAATCTAGGGGACCCACATTGACAGCTCACACAGTGGTGTAGTGTGCCCCCACTACATATGGAAGCACTTGGCCCAGGTTACTCCACAGAGGAGATTGATGGAGGGATGCCATCATGTGAAGATACACTGTGGGAAGGAGCATAACTGCAACTAGACTGTCTGGTCATGATTGCTGGGCCCACATGAGAGAGACCAGGAACAGAAGTGTTTGCACATTACAGAATAGACATTGATGCCCTATGGGCAACATTTTATCTGCTGCGAGGGGGCCTGCCTTTCCATATGGCAATCAGGTAAGCACAGTCAAGGCACACAGAACCCTTCTCATACTATGGCACTGCTGTAGTACTGTCATAACCAGGGATTCAACAGACTGTGCCACAGATAATAGATTTTCATTCTGTGTAGACAATGAGGTCATGACCTCACCATGTCCAAACTAATGTCCTACATGCAGCACAGTCAGCTGATGTGCAACATGGTCTGTAGCACAGGCAAGTGCATGGATATCAGAACCATGTCATTGCCGGCAACAGTCATTTGCCCGTTGTAGTAGTCAGAAAGCAATTGACACATGTCCATGTGCACCAGCTGCATGCCCACATCTATTGTGACAAACAGTGTCAATGTGTTTTGGGGAGATGTCAACATCGGTAGCAGTCTTAATATGAGTCTGTTGTCCACAGACTACATCATGTGCATTATCCAATGTCCCCTCATTGTCAGAATGGCTGGCCAAGTTTTTCTCCACATCTTAGGCTACAGCCTCATCAACATGACTGTCACTAGCTGGCTGGACTGTATCACCATATCAGTGACCTGTGTGCTAGTGATCATGCTACTATACTTGGACACATCAGATCCCACATCAGGATCAGTGGAAGGGCTGATATGGGATAAAGGCAACTGTCATTCTAAAACAGGAGACAGATGACACAGGTCAAAAGAACATGCTTACATTACATGCTGTATATCATTAATGCCATATGACACACATATCTGACTGCAATGTTACTGATAATAACAACTTACCATGAGGTCTTGTCTGTGAATAACCCACTGAATCTATACAACATGAAGTTGACAATTATGTTACATATCCAGCATACCTGACTTATGTGAGGAGTACAACCATAAACACACACATGAGAAGTCCTTCTGGGAAGATGACACTGGATGAGAAGAAAACAAATTCATAAACATAGCATTCTTAATCAAATCATTACCAGCAGGGACCTTTCCAACAGCAATAGAATACAGTAGATATTACATATGCATAGTTGTTTGTGCACTAGATGATGATGGAAGACATGCTATGAATGGGTAGAAGGTCACAGTATTAATGAAGGACAACAAAAAGTATAAAAGCAATGGCGTTGTATGTAATAGCATATTACTGCTGACATCCTGCTGATGTTGGGAGTGAGTGTGTTGAAATTCAGAGCCCGCAGTAGAAAAATAAAGAGAAAGACAACAGTCATGTATGAAGGCAATGGAATAGCCACATGATGATATATATAACACAGTAACAAGGGATGCTAATACTCACATGATATATGATACACCTCTTGGCCAGATTTCATTTGTGTAGAAAAACAGCAACATTAATGTCATACAGCACAGGTCTGCTACACATTGTTGCAACATATGAACATGTTGTGGTAAAATACCTGGCCTGTCTATAGTTGCATCAGCTTGTGCCACAGAGGATGCACCTGTAGTTTACTGTCTTAGGGAAATATCAATATCACTGTAAACAGTAGTGGCATGACATGTGGCAGAGGCAATAACAGATAGTGGACACAGTAACCATGTATGGAGACACTCACCTGCCATTTCCTGATGTTGTGCAGAAGTTGATGGACCTGTGAACATTAATGCAGACATCACACATGTTGGTTGCACTGCTATGACTGTACTGCAGTTGTATGGCTACATGTCATTACACTTACGTTGATCATCATCACCCTGTATGGAAACATGTGCATGATGCAATTCTGCTGCTACAACACAAAAATGACAATACATGACTATGCATGCAACAACGATATATGATAGTTTACATTATAAGCATTAGTGTTATGCAAAGTAACACATACATGTGCAGCCAGGAACCACTGCTTCTATCTCACCCACAGAAATGGGGCATTCCTCACTGGCCATATGCAAGGATGCAAGGAAATGTGCTATTTCATCAGAGGGTGTCAATGGTGGGCCACCTCCAGTGACATCCCTTGATCTCTAATGTTGGTTGCATGGAGGATCATGTAAAAGCAGCACTGGCAACAGGTCTCATGGAATCCTTTCTGACCACCCACCACATTAACCATCTTGATGAGGTCAGCCCATAATTCATTCCTCCATACTCTATTTCCTGCTTGTCCAAGGCATTTTCATGCATGTCATCACAGAGCAGCTATTATAATCTCATTTTCCTGGGGAAAAAATTGTCACCCCTAGGTCTGTATGCCATCTGAAAGACAGTTATATGCACATTTGGATTCATGTGGGGACTTGCATATGATGTTGCTGTGGACAGCTTATGCCACTATAAACACTGCCCAGCCCTGTGCAATGAAAAAATCTATTAAATACTCACCATGCCATATAGTAATGTGACATACAAAAACATACAGCAATGCCAAAATACATAACACTTGGAAAAGAAACAATAACTTGTATTATCTGTAGAAGTTGTCTGTGGGATTTGAATACTTTACGGTGGATACCCGAGGAAGGGAAGTCCAAACACAGCAACATTGTGCCATAGAAGCCACACAGTTTACATGCATTTCATATTAACATACCACAGAAACACATGTGTACAGCAGATATATGTGAAGGCTGTAGCTTTAATATAATTGTAGCCAAAACACACAACCAGTGTAAAACAATCTGTCATATGACATATTATACATGATATTAAAACCAAAAGGCACTGGAGGCTAGAGGTTCACACCACAAAAAAATGGTTTATTGCACAAACCCACAAATAAAATTGTAGAAATAAGCGATTTTGTCACAAATACTTAGAGACTTCCTCAGATTAATAGAGAAAATGAAGCTACTATTTAAAAACCTGCAACAAATCATGTGACTGACTGAGTCACCAAACATTTTAAAGAATCATTAACCATTTTATATAAAATTGCTTAGAACACAATATCCAAACCTTAAAAACTTCACCTTCATAAACATTAAATAAATAAATACAAACACACACTCTCCAAAAGCATGCACGAAGTCCAACTGGCTATAGAACGTAGTATAAAAACTCGTTGCAGCAGGTTGAATGAGCTGAGCTGATCCAAGCAAACAAAACGTTGTCAATATAAAAACTATTTATTCAACCAGTAACCGCGTAGCGGCTTTGAAGCCTGGCTTTCAGGTGATGAATGGCATATATTGAATAAATTTTATATTGACGTTGTTTTGGATCAGCTCAGCATTCAACCTTGCAACTCTCATTCGTCTTTTGTGTGCTATTATTTTATCTGCACGCTGTCCTTAGCCTTGGTGTTTTTGCTGTTCTATCTTGGGACTGACAAATAAATACAAACAACTAAAAACATCTAAAACACATAATCTAAAATATGCTTTAAGTCTTAAAAAACAGGAGATGGAAATTGTAGCATTAATGCCTGGTGCATGACCTGCTTTTAATCTTAGTTGTCAGGCAAGGTCTTTTTGCCGTTTTTCTCTAGTATTAAACAACAGGAACACCCCCATCACCACTTTCAATATTCTATTCAACTATAACAAATTTAAAAACATGGCTGGGGTAAATCTTAATATGTTTAGCCAGATCATTTTTTATTATGGTGTTTTATATCATTTAGATGTTCATAAACTCTCCCTGGGATTCATGAAGCTTGGCGCAAGGACGGTGATTGACTTGCGCTGAGCGTGCAGCATAGAGATGGCACAGTAGCACCATATCCATATTAATGAAGGTGCACTGCCGCACCATTCACGTGCACAGGAAATGTGCATGAGTGCAGGGGGTGTGTTTAAGCACTGCACGGAGGCGTGAACATGTCCGCTACAGTCGTGCAACTTAAAATGTTGACCTGCTTCTAATAGTAATCAATTCTGTCAGTTTCCGTGGATACTGAAATGTATGGAAAGCATACAAGAGAGTTCTACGAACACCAAAATAAAATCACAGGAGTAAACACATGAGCACGTAGCTGAATGTTGAGCCCCCATCCCAAGAACTATTACATTTAAAACCAAGTGCCCGTATTTCATTGTTGTGTTGATTTTTATACCAATTGGAAGTGAAACGCAGCGTATTTGTGCACCGCTGCCCTTTGCTAAGCCTAGCCCAATGGTTAGAGCATTCGCTTAATATCTGCCCATTCGTGGTCCAAGTCATCCTTGTCTGAACGGCCCAAAAATGAATGGGTATAACCTGTGCCAACCTACCTTGTCATGAAAGGTAAGTATTTGCATGTACCTATGTGCATGAAGTACAGCATGTGGAAGACCAAATATGCTAAGGTTGGCCTCACAACCATAATGGTATCAGAAATATGTAGCGTAGGCAATGTGTACTGCTGTCTGTGCCATGGGCTAACAACCAGAGAAGGGATGGATGATGTGTATGTGGATATTGGGGGTGGTGATGGGTAATGTAATAATCCACTAAGGAGAGACTGAGTTGGATATACAATAGGTGAACTGGAGGTGTACAAGGGAGCAGTGGGAGAATCCAAAAGGAAACTAAAGAATATACATTCACATCTCTAATACACTCTGTCAGGTCATATTGTAGAACATAATCCCACAAACATATGAACATTAAAATGTATGATACACATGTACAGAAACAGTACCGGCTCACACCACATAATGGTTTGGCCTAAACTGAGCCATCCAACCCCTACACACCTGGATACATAATTAAATACCCATCGTCCTCTCCACAGCCCACCATCCCCCCTTGAACGTCCACCAAAACCACCCATACTCCAGCTGTTAGCTTGGGCCAGCCATATTTGCACATAGTTCCCCCTACCCACATTTAATAGGCAGTCTCACCCAAAGCAGTCTCAGGCCTGCAAACTAGGTATCCCATGCATGTATAACCCTCCTTCATTTTCATATAACCAAAAGAATGGGGGGTCATCAGCTTCCACAATTTATGGACATCCTTCATAGGATAAGTGTCTGTTCTCAAGATTAGTCTTGGTGGCACAACACGATTTCCACCCCCGTTGACATCCGGACACAAGTTGGATTAGCAGTACTTGTCCACAACCCTGCTCAGCCTCCACCTAGTCCTGCAGAACCTATGACCCGGGATTAAACACCTGACCATGATACACGTCTCCCCATGTGCATTATTGGGAATATATAATGTTCACATGTTCCCAAGAAGCTTCCCCATAGCCATCTTCCAAATAGTACACGTCCACAAATTGTATACCCTGTCCAGGTTCCATGTCATAATGATGCACACAACCCCTGTATACAAATGGTACAGGTCCCTCCCGGATGCAGGTGTTCATATACATGGCCATGTATAACCCCAGATATGTAGTCATATATCTATAAATGTACATACTTATATTCACATAGCTACATATCACACATACATGCATATAAGTAGTTGTCAAGTATGTGTCCTATTCATAAATATGTATACTTGCAAATGTATACATATGTCTCTCAGAAACATATGAACATTAACATGTACTATACGTATGTACACCAACCGACTCACATTTGTTGCCAATAGTGTGGAATGCCTGTAGTAAAGTCATATATCCTAACTAGCATCCATGCAGAATGTATCATGGATGGTTTAGTTGTCAAACCAGTGACTATGGTGTTTCTGTTCCTGGTTCCAAGCCATGCAAGGGCTGCTAATTTTATATGATGCCCAGAATAAGGGCTGTTGGATATAGGGTGATTAAGGCACTTTCAAGCAGATGTAAGCGGGTATGTGCAGTAAGTGGCGGTCAATCAACAGAATGATACATGTAAATAAGTATGTAGGTGTATATGCATGTGTATGTACAGATATATATATATATATATATATATATATATCCATGAAGAATGAGCATGGTCACAATAAAGCATTCATAATGAACGCAAAGGAAAACAGCAGCAGAACCCCCGTATTATTTAGTGCTGTCATATCAAGCTGGCAAGAGGTGAGCAAACTTCCTTCATCTTCAACCACAGGTAGGATGCTAACAGTAGAACTGTTTTTGTCCAGATGCTAAGTCTGACTTTCAAACAGGTAAAGGGTAGTCCCAGTCTCCAGTCAGACAAGCCAAAGACTATTTGAAATCCCTGACCATTATATTAATATATGTTCCAGGAATATAAGCTTGGGATGTCTGAATATACTTGGAGTGACCCAACATACGGGACGTGTTTAGAGCAGTAGGGTGTGGTGCATGTGTAGTGGTGTGTTTTTTTTCCAACTGGATAATGGATGACTGCTGTGTTAGTGAA
>NC_056735.1:575625587-575705587 GCF_019279795.1 Protopterus annectens
CCTGCAACACAATGCATGCACTTTGCACCATTGCACTGCACTGCCATGATGTGTGCAACATGCACCACATGTTAATGGACCATCGCCGACCTTTGTACATCTGCCACTGATGCTTTGTGTTGGCCACCGCCACTTGTGTGAGGACATGAGCAGTAGGGTATGTCGACTGCATACTATGTTTGCCTGAGCCCAAGCTTGCATATATCCCCTAAAGCAGTGCATGTCTGTTCAAGATTATTTCACCTACCCCTGAGCTGAATGTAGACATTGTGCATGTGGCTGTACACATATGTTTGACATGGCTGTCCCTACTTTGCAATGGTGCCACAGACCAGCACAGGTTTACAATACACCAGCCTGCTGTGTGGCATATGACTTTGCCAATCACATTTAGTATGACATGTCTTCTGCTGACATGTTGAATGACATGCATACATGTGTAACACTACGGTGTCCTTTCCAATCTACAGTATGGTAATGGTGTCCCAATGCAGTTACGTGTTATACTAACATGGGCCTTCAGCTGATGCAATGTTGACTGTCCACCCTACAAATATGCAGGGGCATACTGCACATTGATCTGATGTGCATATCCATTGCAGGATATCATGTGGCTTCACAATTGCTATACAGTGTAAGCTACTGACACGGTTCATAGCCATGACTATGTTCACATATAATACATATCTAATGTGGAATGTGACCGGCATCACTGAGGTGTATACACAATAAACCTTAATGTGGAATGTGTGACTAAGGTCACAGAAGGGTATACGGATGATAACCCCGCACATCTGAAACCATATTACTGATACCCGCCAACTATGCCCACACATGGCTAATGTACAAGTTCTCTGTGTCCCACATGCCATCTGTGTACCTCACACACATGAGGAGCAGGCATGACAGTGATGTCTGACACCAGCAAGGTGAATCTACTGTACCTGTGGCTTGATGTGGATGCATGTGTATGTTGTGCAACACATGTCTGTATTTGGATACTGTATAAGTGTATGCTTCCATGTTGTGATACACTCCAGATATTCAAAACATGTTATGTGGTGGTTTCATGTTATGCCTACACAATCTGTGCACAGGCCTGTATGGATTTTAATGTTTCACATCTGCAGTATCACCATTACACAACAGCTATAGTTGTATTGTGTCGAGCCAATGTACAACAGGGTGTACACACATGTACATCACTTCCACTGTGTGCTTAGCTTCATGTCTCTGGCCATCCTCCATGGCCATGTGTACACATGTGCAGTCCAGTGGTTGTGATGGCCATCTTCTTTCAAATGTCAGTGTTATCCCATATGACATACACCCATAGATGTCATATGCTCCACTGAGGACAGGGTTATGCAGACAAAGGGTGGTATGTATGGGATGTGAGACTTGTTTTGCAGGATAGTTGAGCAGTATTGCAGTCAGTCCACTACATGTCTTGGACATGTCTGATAGCACATGACAGTGTGTGACATTCATAGCAGGGGTATACTCCACAAGGTTGTATCCTGTGGGCTGGGCATACTCCAGCTCCAACATATTTAGTGTGTGTGCACACATATGCTCTCTGTACCGTACTGTTCATATTCCCAGCATGTGTAATTCTGATATGTAGTACCTGTCCCTACAGTAGAACACACCTCCACCATTGTATTCACTGTTGTCCACACATCTGGCAGTGACAGTTTGGAAGGATTAGTGTAGGTGTTTCATATAGTCTACAATTGTTTTACATAGGTAAACAGTTTGATGCATTGCAGGTCTGACCAGTGTCCATTACCAGGACCACCATACATTATGTGTATGTGTGTTATGGCAGATAGCATGCAATTAATATGTTCTGTGCAGTATCAAGCCTAGTAAATAATAGCAATCTCACCTGACACAGGCTGCTGTCACTGCAAAATGCCAGAGGTACCTAAACAGGGGTGTTGCAGAAGTAAGATTATCCACACCTGTGTGGTAGCTACAGGATGCAATGCCTATGTTAGCACATAAGCCAGTACAATACACTATCCTATGGAGTATGCACATCTGTGCATACATAGAGTAGCAGACTATAGTATGAGGCATGTGTGCATACATGCCTTGCATATGATGTTACATTACATATTGTACAGTAACACATGTAACTATGTAATATATGGTTGTGTTTTATGTGCAGTAGTGACTTACCAGGCAACTCCAGGCTCGGTGGTTGAGAGACACCCACCTCCACAATACCAGCTAATGCTTGTCGATGGAGGTATGCAGGTGTCCCCAGGTTGGCCAGTAGCTCCTTGGTACGTGTGAGCGGGGGCTGGGTGAGTGGCCCCCTACCTGTTGCATCTTGTTACCTGGCGTTTGCATTTGCATGCTGTTTCGCTCATCTTATCTGGTCAGTGCAGTGTTGGCACACCTGCTGATAGGTGCGATTGTGACAGCCAACATCATTTACCCTCTTTCAGAGTTCCTCCCACAGGGCATTCCGCTGCTGTGCATCATGTGGCACATGGCTGAAGAATGTCATGTAGTTGTCGAGGAGGTTTGGGATGAGGACTTCATCCTCCAAGTGGCTGTATGGCAGCAGTTGGGTACGGGGCATGCCTGGAAGACATAACGATGGAGACAGGTCGCAGTAACTCACAGAGAAGTACAGCAGTACAGCTGAACATACATGTGTATCACATTTATTAAGTTTACAAATGCATCTTTGTAGATCTACATGACACTAACACCACTGACATGTATAAGTCACACACATTTGACACCTACTGGTAATGTGATGTTATCGCCATATATGTTTGTGTCATGTGATGACATTGCTCATACACCATGTGGATGCTGTCTTGATGTGGGCATGTCTGCTTGCTTGTAGTGGTGTCTTTACCTATCAGCACATGCCTGGATGAGTTTACATTAATGCAATTGACTTTAATGCTGTGTATATGCCACATATATAGTCATACATAGCCATTAGCAACATGACCCGTGACCCTGCAGACTTGCAAGCATGTATGTGTTTTTCCATATACATCTACATGGCACTTTACAGCTGTGTAGCATCCTGCCATGTATTGCCTGTGTTGCACATGTGTAACACATGGGACAATAGCTAGCCTTATGGTATTTTCAGGGTTGGATATCAACTATGGCATGTATGGTCATAGTGATGTGGTAGGCTATATGCCCTGGGCCATTTATGAGCCTAGGCAGACAGGTTACCTAGTTTAGGCAACAGACAGGTAATATTCAGTGGCCAGTTCAAACAGTGTCACAGAACTGATACACATGGTTACTGATATGTTTGGCATGCAGGCAGGTCTCAGACTACCTCCTTACTAACAATCTCCTTTCCAATACTCAGCATGGTTTCCGACCAAACCATAGCATCACCACTGTCTTACTCTCCTTTACTAACACTATCCTTTAGCATAAAAACAATGGCTATCTCTCCTCTGCTACTTTCCTAGACTATCTCTTCTCTGCTACTTTCCTAGACCTATCTAAAGCATTTGACATGGTCCCACATAAACAACTCATCTCTGTCCTCAATAACCTATCCTTCTCTCAATCAGTCAGCAACTGGTTTCAGAGTTACCTGTCTGACCGCCAACAATCTGTTGTATGGCAGAATGACATATCTCCCCAACTATCTATTCTAAAGACATGCATCTGGAGCATTTCTCCCTGGGCCTCCGCTGAAAACAGGATCTGTGGGACTTTTCCGGTCAACAAATGTTAAATAAATAAAAAATAAATAAATAAAATCTGTCTCCATAGGGAATCCCCAAGGATCCATCCATGGACCCCTATTCTTCTCTGTTTTCACCAATAATCTAGCCTCTGCCACCAAACATGGCACACTCATACAATACACAGATGACTCAACCATCATCTGCTCAGCCCAGTCCCTACCCAAACTGCAAAGAGTCACACAGGAAGCCTTTTCCTCTGTTTAAACTTGGTTATCTGATGCCCAATTAATACTCAACCCAAACAAAACTAAACTACTCATCTTCCAACCCACCAAACATACTCAAAACAACTCTCACTTTAACATCACAGCAAAAGACAAAACCACTATATACCCAACTGAACACACCAAATTGCTAGGAGTGGAAATAGACAATAAACTAAAATTTGACATTCACATATCCTATTATACAGAAATAAGCAACTTCTCACCAAAGCAGCAAAGATTTCAATAGCAAATTCCCACCTTATCTGCACCCTACTTTATGCCTCTCCAATATATATACCAACCTAAGGCAATGCGATCTAAACAAGCTAGAGACCTGCTACAACAAAATCGACAAATTAGCCACAGAAGCATCCTACCGTAGTCACCACTGTCTCTCACTTGCTGAACTGGGCTGGCTTGAACTCCCTCACCTCCGTCAATGGTATCAACTATCACTCACCCACAAACTAGTAAACCATCCACTAAATGTCCCATCCCTCCAGAATCTACTCCAACCCTATCGCATCACCCGACCACTAAGATCCAGCAACAAAAATCACTTGCAGATCACTAAAGCCAATAACTCTGCTGGTGAAGTACTATTCTCTTGCGCCATAGCCAAATTATGGAACTCTCTCCCACAATTACCTCCATACCATCATGCACCCACTTCAAAACTTTACTAAAAGCATACCTAAAAACATGCTGGCTATGCCCTTCAACTCCCACTCTAATATCACCCACCCCATCCAACCACTACTTTTTTTTCCACCCTACTAACTACCTTTGATTATCGCAAGCTCAGATACTCATATGCCTAGTACTTATTATACAGCAGGAACTTCTTATTGCAACATTTGTTAATGTCTGTTATGTACTTCGCAGAGAAAGATTCTAGTTGTCTACTGATGTACTATGTTCTTCATCTGTAAATATGTTTGTAATTAATTGCTATGTTAATCAAATTGTTAATCGCTATGTAATCCATTGTAACTACTGTCTGTTTATTTTAACTGTGGAGCTTTTCTCCCCGGGCCTCCACTGAAAATGGACCTACATCCGGTCGGACACTCCCGGTCAACAAATGTAAATAAATAAAAAAATAAATAAATGCGTTCATCACACCATGTCACAGAGAGGGGCGATGTGCAGCTTTGCTGGACAGGGATGCATAGTATGGCAAGACTATGTTAAGTGTATGGGACAGGGATCTGTCAGGCATGTTGTTATCCTTGTACTAGACAGGTGGATGTCCATGACGTATGTGTTTATTTTGGATCAGGATGTGTTAAGTGTAGCATGTCCAACACCTCTGGGTTGGACATGGCTTTATTCAGGGTAGGCTGCATGCTACATAGTGCAGCTAGGGACTGTGTAGGGAAGTGTAGGCCATCTACACATGGGCAATAACCCTTAAAGGAAGTATGTGATCTATTATGGGCCACATGGGTGTTGAGTATGGCTGAGCAGTTATCTCTATATTCCTGGATGGCACCCTGTCATGATTAGGGGTGCCACATACGGCTACCTGTCTTTTGTGGTCATGTAACTATCAAAGGGAAGTACTGTCCAGCTGCATCTCATACACACAGTTGCCATTATGTTGACCGCTGCCTAGGTGGTAGTTAATGGGTACAGGGTTTGTAACATAGGGGATGACAATGCAATACTTAGCTGCCAGAATGTGGCCATACATCACACACCATACATCTGACACACTAAGGCCCTTCTGTATGTTGAATGCAGCACACGATGAGTCGACTATTGCTCCTAGTTCATAGTCATTTGCAGACATCAATAGGCTGATGCCTTCTGTGTTATTGTATGTGGTATAGATACCAAAGAGGGGGTGTACCAGGAATGACCCTTGTATTACTGTGGCTGGCACTGGTTTGATGTGCATGTATTCATCAGACACCCTCTGTAGTGTGGGTTCTGCCAGCAGTCCAGTTGCTAACCACTCCTGTGACATAGGTATATACACCTTGTTTACTGAGTATAGCTGGAACACAGTATGGGTGATGGTGCCGTACAACCTGGCAAGGTCATGATATGCAGTGTGAATCAACCCTATTGTCACCTACATCTGTACCAAGTACATCAATTACATTGACCATGGTTCATGGCCGTACAGACCAGACTCAGCAGGGAAGTTGTGCACTATGTCCCATTATCAATGGTGCCTCCCCTTTGTGGGGTGTGATAACTGTTGCTGTGCACCATTCAGTGTGTATACAGCCTGACATGGAGCTATGATTGAACATAATGAGTATGTGGATAGCTGAATGTTCTTACATTTGTGTAGGATACACCCTGTGATGGTGACAGGTCCCATGAAAGCTGTATGTATGACATTAGAGAGTGCAGCTTGTACCTGCATAGTCGTTAGTACAGGGGCTCTGTAGTGTATATGGATATATTACTAAGTGTACCTGCTGTGGGTGGGGGGGAGTGGGAGTGGGTTTAGGTTCTTCAAGACCCTATCAGGATGAGCAGGTGCTATTTCTGTAGGTGCAGTACTTCTCATGCCATAGTGCTGTGCAGCACGGCAGGTCTTGTCATTGCCATTATGATTAATGACACAGCTATAGAATGCTCTGTGCTTGGCCTCATAATATGTGGCTGATTGGTTTCATGGTAGCTTTGCGTGGTTTCATATGGTGTATCTGCATATTACTGAGGCTGACCAGAGAACACCTACACTCATGTGTGTTCACTCTTGCAACAGTTACTACCTTCTGTGGTACAGTTTAAAGCATGGTACCACCAGTTTGCCTACTTGTTTATGTTGGGTTGACTCCTGGTTCTGTTTCAATGACACAATCACTACCCATATGTGACTGCTTAATGTTCATTTGTGCAGTATTCACCATTTGCACATGCATTGTCCATCTGCATGGGTGCCATGGCACTCATCACTCTGCTCTTGGGGAACATAACATTGGCATTATAGACTAACTATGTGTAGAATACTGTTAGCCCTGTTTGTGTGACTACTGTGATCCAGGTCAGTGGGGTCGATGGAATCCAACATCCATTGAGAGCAGGTGTTGGTACATGAGGAGTCTTCACAGTTCATAATGGAATAGATGAGAGTAGCCAATAGTACGGTTGCGTTTCAAACCTATTACAGCACATTATGGCAGTTAGGAAGTACACAACCTGATGGGTGATCTGTCTCAAGGTGCATTTTGAATTCCACTATGGCAAAAAGGTAGGTTCTCAGCATAATGCATCTGATGTTATGCAAGTGCAATAAGCATGGGGGTGTACATATCCTTCAGGAATATGGACACACCTACGGCCCGTGTGCTCCAATAAAGGATAATGAGCAAAAGGTGAGGTATGTGTTATAACATGATCATGCAGGTGTGCTCTCCAGAGCATTGAAACATGTCTCAGCCACTGCACAGATATGTTCTCCATGTTAGTGATTGACATATGTGTGTCAGTATAGTGTTTCTGACATGTATCATTGTGTAGCTAGACCTGCAGTGTAGTGCTTGACTGCCCCAGTAACAGCAGTGGACCCTCACCTGAACCTTGCATGATGAGGGCACTATAGGGGAAGCATGATCCCGAGGCTGTATCCAGATTCCCAGGGGTGACAGGTGAAAGGCCCTGTCTGACAAAGCATCATGGTCTGTCAACCATATTATCCCAGGACAACAGATACTGGATACCCTGTGACATGCACCACTACACTACAAAATTGTGTAATACAATCCTTTTGTCCCTGTACTGCAGTATCATTCTAGCCAGTGGCAGAATGTTACCCTGACCTTGCGACATAACTGCATGGCCTACAAGACCTGACAGTTCCTACATGTGTTTCCATGCTGTCCAGGCTACTGCATCACAGGTCCTGCACAACAACATGGAATATGCCAGAGCCATGTGTATAGATCAATAGGTGGTCTGAGTGCATGAGTATGTGGCTAATCATGTCAGACAGGCAGCTGATAATATGTATGCCCTCGTATAGGTCAGTGTGTAACATAGAGCTAGGGTTTGCACTAACAAATGAGTACTGTTGAGCATGTTTCCAGTCATGTGTTCAGAGGTGTGGCACAATTATGCAAACTATGTCATACAGTTTGTGTATATCAGTGTCTGTCTCTTTCTGCTTGGGGGCTCACTTGTTTGACCAGATACTTAGATATGTCTGTGAATGTGTGTGATTTCCGGTAGTGAGTGTGGGTGTCCTTACTGTGTTCTGGTAAGGGTATGTGCTGGTTGTGTTGATGAGCTGCATATGTTAACCTACACCTCATGACTGCCCAGTCCAGTCATGGCTGTAGACTGGGCTGCCATCCAGCTTATCCCTGCAGCTGAATCCCAGACAATGTGTGGGATGTGGTGTTAGGTGGGTCTGGCAGTGTACATGGCATAGAGATTACATTACCCCAGGATGGCCACATACACAAAGCTCACATTAGGAGATACCAGTAGCTGACTAGTGGACAAGCCTGTACGAGCAGTCAGTACTACAAGTACCAAGTACTGCCTTTAGTTTATGTATTGCCTATGAAGATGTTATAGACAGTGATGCTCACATATAATTATTTGTGTTATGGACTTGACAACACTGGCTATTACAGAAACAGTGTAGCTACCTTTGGCAGTGAACCTTCTCTGAGGAGCACATCACATCCTGTTAGTTGATTACAGATGATGCATGTGTCTACAGGTCTGTTTCCTTCTCTGGGTATATACTCACATATCTGCCAGGACCATGAGCTCTGTTGGGCACAGACACCCACTCCCCAAACAGAGTCATGTATCAATAGGCTCTGATGCCACTATCAACATGATCAGAATATAATCAGATAATGTGAGCCATCACCTATGATGTGGCTATTACACATGGGCAGCTGTCTCCTTCATCTTACACTCCTACTGCAGATGTTACACTGGAGTTAAAAATGGTGTGAAACCTGTTTCATTACCAATGCTGTGCACTACTTTACATACAGTATGTGCAGGCAGCAATTAGGTTGGGGTACACAAACTTGTTAGTTCAACCAGTGTGTCTGTACTCTCAAAATCCACTCTATGTAGGTGTGCACATAGCCATTTGGCTCAACCCTGTAACAAGGGCCACTACACATTTGCATAACATGTACACATGCACAGCTGTTATTGCTCGCAAACAATAGTAGATAGGTGGATATTACATGTGTTATGTGTATGGATAGTTACCTGGCTCTTCCAATTATCTTTGCTATCATGCTGCTAGCCTGTCAGATGAATACTAATGCTATGTATCCTGTCACTGAGTATTGTAATTGCCAATAGATATAACTACTGTTTGCATAACATATCAGAACTGCTATGTAGAATAGAATACAGATCTGCATAGATAACTTACATTACACAGTTATTGGCATAATATCCCACAATGCACACCATATTTGCACGGTAAGCCCACCTTTAACATGCTCATCTTACTTATACACCAATACATATATCAACTTTTACAGTATAACAACATATACTATCCCCTGTTATAGCACATACTTGTTGGACCACTCCTGACACTAACAGTGGCTGGAGCAAAATGGTGGGTTCCAAGCCCATAGCATCCCTTGTGGTTTATGTGGAGTGTGCCATGTGACCTATAGCAGTACACACATAGAATACTACAAGCATTACTACTGCTCAAAAATACATTGCTACAAGATAGCTATTTCCACTATATGCATTGATTACACTGTAATTCGTACAGTTCAGATGCTGCATACACAAACATACTACATGTTATACATACCGTCTTAGTAATCAGAGGTGTTATTAACTAGTGTACTACTCATTTTTGGTTTGTCTTTCCATGTTTTGTACTGTCCTACAGGTATATACAGATGGTTTGAATGTGTGACAAGGCAACCTTTTATAGTTACAGATCAGTAACATGTGCTATCCCGATGGCCAATTGGTGTTCCTAAGTAGCTAATTACATGCACATCAGTTGTGTTGCTACTGCCTTAGCCAGTACCATGGCTACAGTGGAGTATAATTGACTACTCCACTTGGGAATTGTCCCTTTGCCTTATTTGTGAGGAAGATAGTGTGGAAATATTTTTGGAATTCATTGCAACAGCTGTATTGAGACAAACAGTAATATATTGTGTGAAATGCCTAGAGGAGTTGGTCTAAATGTGAGTACTGCTGTTATATTTCTGAACGTTGCTACTTGTGCAGAGTTTGTCTGTACCTAATACTTCTGCATATGTGTCAGTCTGACCAGTTTGTTTGACCAGCTCAAGGCTGCATAGCTATGCATATAATGTTAGGGGGTTTACAGCGTGCTTATCAGACATATTTAGTTTGGTGTTACTGTGCATCATACTGTACTTGTAATCAGTACTCTGTAAAACTTCCTGGTGTACGGACCTTTCAACCCTCTGAAATGGGATTAGTTCATGCAAACCCTGTTACAGCAGCAGCTGCTCAATTGTATAATGGCAACTATTTCACATAGGGTCATGTTAGTGTGTCTGTGTCTGGTATGTTAAGATTTCAGCACATGTTGTACAGCAGTTGCATAATTGGTTATGGTATGACAGTATATTGATGTAATTTTTTTGGTTGTGGGGTAGATGTTGGTGGGTGTACATAGCACATGCAGGTGTGTAGGAACCCCTTTTATACAATGTCTATATGTGTGTGGGTGTTCTTTCCCTATGTGAACACCTATCCCTTAGTTGACTAATACTATGGTAAATGCAGGCTGATTCATTAAGGCACTATTAAATGCTTCTTGTATAGCATACAGGTACTGTTAGTCCTTGAATCTTTTTGGCAATACATCAGAATGTAATAAAGATTTGTAAAATGAAAGCTGTCTGTGTAATTCTGTCATGGATATTTGCAGTCAATGCAGTTGTGTTGGTGACTGTGTCCATAGAACATATTTGCAACAACGTATTGGCATATACTCTTCCTATATTATGTTCATATTGTTTGAGGGGGGCAAATTTGTAATTGCTATGGTCCATGTTATACTCAGATATGACCACTTTGGATGCTGTGTACAGACATGTATGTATGTGTGTGTGTGTGTGTGTGTGTGTGTGTGTGTGTGTGTATATATATATATATATATATATATATATATATATATATATATATATATATATATATATATATATATATATAAATTGCATACGTTTATCTGTACCTCCATAGATGTGTAGATGTTTCTAACCTATCTATATATCCACATATATATGTAGACCTGTATATATCGACATGTCTCTATGTATCTGTCTCTCTCTCTCTCTCTCTCTATATATATATATATATATATATATATATATATATATATGAGCGTACACCTATAACTGGGTACATGGCGGGTTGTCCTTTGTAGAATATGAACAGTCAAAGCATGTGTTTGAGGGAATTGAGTATGTGACAGTCTCTATGTATTAAAATGTATTATGTACTGTGAACTTTGAATAAACTCTGAGCAATGAGAAAATGCTGAAAAACAAGAGTCTGCCTGAAAGCAGGAAATGTGCCTCTTATGGAAATGTGTCCGATTTTCTTTCTTTACCTAGCGATATGATGATGTGAATTGTCAGATGTTTACGGGTAAACCTTTGATTGGTTAATTGCCCTGTATAATGATCTAATTGGTTCATTTTTATATTTTTGTACTATCAGCAATATCATCAGTATATAAGCTTGTTTATTCCTTTGTTCTGGGAGTCTCCCTGGTGCTTTCCATGAGGCTCCCGCACGTGTGTACTGTAGATAATAAAAACCACTGAAATAGAGAAAGAACTGCATATGTCTTCATTCTTAAAATATTCTGAAACGTAACAATTGGTGCCATTTACTCGGATCGGAATTGGGAACAAGCTGCAGCAGTCAGGAAGTGGAAGAAATACTGTTAATGAAAGGGCCCATAACAGATTTTTTCTGTTTTTGCAGTGTTTCTTTCATCTCTCTGTCTGCTTGCCTTAAAGATTTGAAAAAAGAGAAAAAAAAATTTTTTTTATGCAGAGCAAAATATATCATTTCTCTCATTCAGTTGTTTTAAGGTAAGTGGCATGCATTTCTTCTCTGCTATTAACTGTGCAGTATGAGAGTGGGGTAATACGGAAATACTGGCATCATAAGTATGAAAGGAGGAATGACAGTGGGGTAAAAAGACGTTTATATAACGCCTTAGCTAAACCTGTGTTAAACAAGTATAGCTTATTGAGTGAAAATGGGAGTGAGTGCGGGAAAAATAAATGAACCAGAAAGAGGTACACCAGCTGGTTATATGTTTTATTGTGTGTCCCGGGACAGTTGTATGTTTTTAAACCAGTGGATCACCCTAACTAAAAATGACAGCAACCTTGCCTTTCCTGAAAATGGTAGCTTTAATAAAGATATATTGATTAATTTGCAAAAGAAGTTAAAAAAGAAAGGAAGATTACCAGGGTTGTGTTGGGCAGCTTTTAATGATTGGATATGTGAAGCTAAAGAAAGGGAAAAGGATTCACTCATCAGTAGTCTTAAAGATAATCAAAAGAAACTAAAAAAGCAGATAAAGGAACTGCGACATACTGCAACTAATCTAGATGTAGCAAATGGTAAACGCTTAAAGGAACCACCCTTTAAAGGATTATATCCTGTACAAGAATTAAATAAATTACAAATAACTGAATCATCTGAGGATGATAACCCCTGGTTTCCCCCACCCCCTACAGCTCCTCCACCATTATATCAGCCCTCGCAGGTTCAAGACAGAGTGAGCTCTAGAGCAGAGGGCGGAGGCCGGCAGGGAGAAGAACAGACTGCACTCGAATCTGGAAGCGGAACTCAGGCAATGGGAAGTCAGCCTAGTAGACCACTTATAGAGCGACCTGACCAAACAGATACAAGTAAATAATCACCTAGATTAACCCGCTCAAAGACAAAAAAGCAGCAGAAAAAAAACACAAATGCTTTTTGACCCTAGGCCTAGCCAGTCGAAAAAATATTATAATAAAAAAGCTGTATATTTACACAAGGGAAAGATTTACAAACAATGTCCAATTGTAATTTAAGACAAAGATGATTACAGTGGACCGGATAAATCTAATCCAGACTCTGACTCTGAATCGGGCACCAGCCCATCAGATGAAGAGAGAATATTTCCATTGAGAGAAGTCCCAAACCCAGCCCATGCTAGAGATGCGGGACAACCAGCCACAGTGGCAGTGCCTAGGGCGTGGTCTGCAGTTGATTTTCAAGCCATTACCAAATCACTTCCGCCTATTCGCAATAACCCAGCGAAGTTTCAGTGCATACTGGCAGGACATATCTGTTTGCAAAATCCTACCATAGAAGAAGTTAGAGCTGTCCTCCAATACGCTGTCCCAGCCTATCTCATGAAATGTATTTGGGATCATGCTAATGCTCCTACACCAATACCAAAGCACAATATGCAAGGGGAGAATGGATTTGAAACGGTTAGACAATGAATAGTTGATTCTATCACTGTAATTGTGCCATCTACCCCCAACTGGTCGAAAATCAAATCAATCATAACAGAAAGAGGATGAGCCTATAGATGAATACTTAAATCGACTCACTGAAGCCTTTGAGGCATATTCTGGGTACCCTGAGCTCACCGAAGGACCAGCACAAAGCAGACTGTCAGCCTCCTTTGTGGATGGGCTACACCCTCAAGTAAGGGACAAGCTGAAAGAAGTATGTTAAAACTGGACTAGTTTGGACCTGCATGAGTTAGTCCAGCAGGTACAATACCTCTCTGACCATTTAGCTAAAGAACAGCAGGATTTACAGGAGAAATTAGTAAAAGCACAAATCCAAATGTGTAATATTTTTGGTCAACAGGGTAGAGGACGAGGGCGAGGAAGAGGGAGGGGTGGACGCCAAGGAACCAGAAATCAGAATAGACAAAATTGGCAGGGCACACAGTCGGCTCCACCCCAAAATTCTAGTAATCAGACAGAATGTTTCAACTGTGGCCAATCAGGCCATTGGAAAAATGAATGACCATATTTGGCTGAGCAACCTGCACCATACACATATACACCACAACAGTGGAATTCTAGTTGGACACTGTCCAATCGACAGCAACGTCAATGAAGGTTCCCTGAACAGAAACAACAGCAATTGTGTCCTTTTATTCCTGTGGATCAGGATGGACCACATGTCAGGTTACTGGTTAAAAATAAGCCCTATCCGTTTTTAATTGATACCGGAGCAACTAAATCCATGTTAGCTGGCAAAGCAGCCATGACTGTTCCCCTCTCTGACAAAATAACAAGAGGGGTGGGTGTCTCTGGTATACCTATCAAATACTCCGAAACGATTCCAGTCCCAGTCACCTTGGGACCTCTGCAGGATAACTATGCATTCCTGGTAGGACCTTCAGTACCTTTAAATCTTTTAGGAAGAGATTTGCTTTGCAAAATGGGGGCTACCACTTTTTGCACAGCGGATGGAGTTTATCTCCAAGTACCTTCAGACCAACAAGATAGTACCCTGGCAGCTTTGGAAGACTCTGTCATCTTACAGGTGATGTGTATTCAGCCAAATTCTAGCAGAGATGAATATTTAAATTCCCTACCCTCTCACTTGTGGACTACTCATGACAATGATATCAGATTTTTGACCTCAGCTTCTCCTGTAAAAATAACCCTAAAACCAGGAGCAAAGTTACCATGAGTGCCACAGTACTCTTTGACGACTGAGGCTATATCTGGTATTGCCCCTGTTATTTCTGCATTGGAACGACAAGGGATCATAGTACCTACCGCAAGTCCATGTAACACCCCAATATTACCGGTGAAGAAACCCAGCAAACAAGCTTACAGATTTGTGCAAGATTTGCGGGAAGTTAGCAAAGCTGTTTTGCCCATCCTCCCAGTTGTACCAAACCCAGCTACTATTCTAAGCTGCATCCCACCTACTGCAAAATGTTTCATGGTGATAGATATCTCATCAGCTTTTTTCTCTATTCCAGTGCATCCCGACAATCAGTATTTATTTGCATTTACCTATAAGGGTCAACAGTATACTTGGACTCGATTGCCCCAGGGATATGGAGAATCCCCAATCTTATTCACTAGAGAGATGCATAGACAGTTACAGGATCTACAACTACCATCACGTTCAGTTCTAGTTCAATATGTAGATGATATCCTTATAGCTTCGCCGGACTGTAACTCATGTGGAGAAGATTCCCTTCTAGTATTAAACTTTTTAGCTACGCGTGGATTTAAAGTAAATAAATCAAAATTACAATTTTGTCAGGAAAAGGTGCAATATTTGGGACATATTATTACAATGGGTTCTCATCAAATACTCCCAAATCGTATAACTTCTATTCTAAAGGCCCCACGCCCTATAACTCAGAGACAGCTTCGAGGATTCCTTGGCCTAGCGGGATACTGCAAACAGTGGGTACCTAATTTTTCGGAACTTTCAGCCCCCCGTTACAACTTTTAAGAAAAGATATCATAGAACCTTCACCCTGGACATCACACCACAAAGAGGCTTTTCAGGCTATAAAGACAGCCTTAGTAAATCCTCCATCCCTAGGATTGCCAGATTATTCAAAACCATTTGTTTTCTTTTGCTGTGAGTGAAACAAAAATGCCTTGGGTCTCTTAGCCCAGCAGCGCACTGGAGGCTACCGGCCTATTGCTTATTATAGCACTCAACTTGATCCGGTTGCCTCTGGTTACCCAGCTTGCTTACAGGCCGTAGCAGCTGCTGCTGTTTTGATTGACATGGCAGCTCCACTAACCCTGGGACATGATACAATATTAGCAGTCCCACATGAGGTTCAGGCGTTACTTTTAAAAACAAAAACACAGTACCTTTTGAACGCACGTCTTACTAAATATGAATTGAGTTTAATAAATAATCCCGCCCTTGAAGTCATATGCTGCCCACCACTGAACCCTGCCTCTTTAATACCAACATCTGATGAGGGCGAACCGCATGATTGTGTGCTTGCAGTTAACTCTACTCTTTCTCCTAGGTTACACTTGTATGACACTCCTTTGCAAAATCCTGATTTGATTATTTTTGTTGATGGATTCTGCTTATGAACAAACTCCGGAGAATTCCGTGCAGCTTGGTTAGTCTGTACACCGACTGAAGTTTTAAGATCAGTACGATTACCCCAAGGCACTTCCGCGCAGGCTGCAGAACTAGTAGCACTATTGAATGCATGCAAAATAGTTAAGGACAAGTCTGTCACTATATATACTGACTCCCGTTATGCCCATGGTGCTGTTCATGATTTTGGTATACTATGGAAAGAATGAGGGTTTTTAACTTCTTCTGGGTCACCCGTTAAAAAAAAATTTATATTAATAACCTGTTACAACATTTATTGTTACCATCTGAAATTGCTGTTATAAAATGTGCAGCCCATCAATCTAATGACTCTTTCGAAACTAAAGGCAATAATTTTTCTGACTGGGCTGCAAAACAGGCTGCTCTTTCACAAACTGTTCAGGGACATTTTTTGCAGCCTCTACAACCAATAGCTACTTTTGATACTACAGTGTTGAAAGCTTTACAGACTGAAGCTCCAGAATCAGAAAGAAAATCATGGCTGGCTGAAGGTTGTTTTAAATGCTCTGATCTCATTTGGCAACATTCAGATGCCAGACTGGTCTGCCCAATGTCCATGTTAAATTCTCTTATTAAAGCATATCACTTGCCAGCTCATGTTGTGGTACAAGCATTAATAAAACAAATCCAAAAGTATTGGTTTGCCCCAGGACTTTCTGCTTCTGTACAGCATTTTTTGAGCACGTGCTCCACTCGTTTACAGTATAACATTTCAAAAGGCACTATGGCTCCCACACAACCACTGCCAAAACCATTGGGACCATTCTGCACTTTGCAATGGGATTTTATTGAACTTCCACCTTGTGCTCGTTTCAAATATGTTTTGACTGTTGTTGATGTTTTTCTGGGTGGTTAGAAGCCTACCCATGCACTAAGAATGATGCTATTTCAGTTGCTAAGAAACTTTGTTATGAATTGATACCTTGTTTTGGTGTTCCCTGTCAAATATATTCAGATCGTGGAACACATTTTACTGCTCAGTTAATTGATTCACTGTGTAAAATGTTAGGCATCACTCTCAAATTTCATTGCCCATATAGACCACAGGCATCAGGTATTATTGAACACATGAATCAGAGACTGAAAACAAGACTGGCTAAAATTACTACTGAAACGGGCCTCACTTGGGTACAGGCCCTGCCTCTAGCCCTACTCTCTATGAGAGCTCAAGTACATCCTACTAAAGGTCTTTCTCCTCATGAAATCCTCATGGGCCGCCCTATATGTATGCCCATGACTCCACCACTACCCTTTTTTGAGTATGATGAATTTGATCATAATATTCTCCTGTATTGAACTTCTTTTGTTTCTTTTTTACAGTTTGATCATCACCAGGTAGCAGCAGCTCAACAAACTCCTGATCCTTTCCTGTCCTCAGCACTACAACCAGGAGACTGGGTATACGTCAAGTCATTCTCTCGAAAAACAGCTTTTCAACCACATTGGAAAGGGCCCTTCCTGGTTCTACTGACCACTTCATCAGAGGTTCAACTACAAGGCTCACCCACCTGGATTCACATATCACATGTCAAGAAGGTAATCCCGTCTGAAGATCAGCAACCTCTACCTTTTGTTAGTCCAAATTCTCCACCTATTGCTGCTTGCACTCGCAGCCATACTATACCAGTACCTGAAAATGCCTGAAGTTTATCCATTTGCACAAACTCATCAAGCGCAACCGCCATTTCCACAAAAGTACTGCACAACGATTTTGGTGGTTATTCTTGTTGTTTTGATATTTTTACTGTGGCCATTTTTATTTCCTGCTTCAACTACGACTCATACCAAATGAGCTGTATGGCATCCACATTTCAATACCTATCAAGCCATTAAATACGTATATGCATCATCCCTCAACATCTCAGACTCTTGGGTTTGCACTGCTATTCCAACTGTTCATGGGGGATTGATGCTAAATATAGTCCCTTTAGGGGTTAATGAAACCTGGACAAATTTGATCTACAATGCATCAAATGTCATTTCAAAGGACAAAATAGCATTACAGTTGTCCCTCCGTCAAAACGGAACTGTGTGTTTTCAAAAACATGGTAAAACCAGAGTTGGGTGGAGCCATTGTAACAAAGCAGTGGTATATAACTGCACTGGGTTCTGTAACAGATTTCTCACCTATAAAAAGACTTGTTAAAGACTCAATAGCTAACTTTTCCCTGAAAATAGAAACTGTTTATTCGAAAATATTCCAAGGACTGCAGGACGCCGGGGATCGTTTCAAACCTATCCACACCACCATTAAAGTAGAAAATTGCTATTTTGTGTGTGGAAGAAAAGCATATAAATGGCTACCAGGAGACTGGTCTGGTAGTTGCTTCCTGGGCTACCTGGTTCCAGCTATTCGACATGTATCTGCATTACCTAAATGAAAAATTTGAAATGTTCAAGAGGTTAAGAAGCCTGTCAATCCTGTAGGTCAAGTTGATGCGTCATGGATTTATCATCATGACTTAGCTCATGCTAGTACCAAAGGACTGTCCCATATGGACTTGGGTGATGATGTTATATCATGGGCTGGTATAATTCCATCATACGGAGCAGTGAAATTAATTTGGGAACTGAGAAAGTTATCTAAATTGCTTGAAATACTAAGCAATGCTACATTTTCTGCCTTAGAACTAATGACTGATGAATTGACTGCTATGAGGGCTGTAGTACTCCAAAATCGTATGGCCCTCGATTTCACCATTGTGGCAAAGGGAGAAACTTGTGCTTTAATCCAGGAGGAGTGCTGTACATTTATTCCTGACAATCAGCATGAAACTGAAAGCCATCTTGAACTGATACAAAGAATTTCCAAACTCTCAAAGGACAAAGAGGCTGATGGTACAACATGGGCATGGTTAACCAACCTGTTCTCAGGTTAGGGAGGTGGACTGTTGCAGCTGATTTTATTAATTGCAGTATTAGCGATTGTTGCTTTTCTTGTCTTATTCCTAATCAAAGCACTGATCTTGAAATTAATGTCTTCAAAAACTGTGAAGAAAGTGCCTAAGTTTTATATGCCTGCAACTATGAATATAGATGATAAAATGACAATGTCTTCAAATAATGAAAAGACTAGTAGCATGGTTATGCTAGAATTGGGACAAATGTATGATAGGTTAAGTGATGATGCTTACACAGCATCAAATGGGGCATTGTAGAATATGAACAGTCAAAGCATGTGTTTGAGGGAATTGAGTATGTGACAGTCTATATGTATTAAAATGTATTATGCACTGTGAACTTTGAATGAACTATGAGCAACTAGAGAATGCTGAAAAACAAGAGTCTGTCTGAAAGCAGGAAATGTGCCTTTTACGGAAATGCATCCGATTTTCTTTCTTTACCCAGAGATATGATGATGTGAATTGTCTGACGTTTACGGGTAAACCTTTGATTGGTTAATTACCCTGTATAATGATCTAATTGGTTCATTTTTATATTTTTGTACTGTCAGCAATATTACCAGTATATAAGCTTGTTTATTCCTTTGTTCTGGGAGTCTCCCTGGTGCTTTCCATGAGGCTCCCACATGTGTGTACCGTAGATAATAAAAACCACTGAAAGAGAGAAAGAACTGTATCTGTCTTCATTCTTAAAGTATTCTGAAACGTAACAACCTTTTTCAAAACATTCCTCCCTTTTGTGATTTAACCTCTCTACATAGACATTTGGGATAGGTACATCCCAGGTTGCTTAGTGTTAGGTTAATTGGAGGATGGAGTACATGGTTGCGGGTTCTACTCCTGAAAGGTGTTATTATTTTACCTCTCAGAGTAGATACTGGTAGTGAAAGTGTGAATAACACACATTTATGTGGTTGTGAGCAGGTTTGCCTGTGGTCTGTGTGACGTTAAGCAATGGTCAAATGTGTGAAGCGCTTCTCCGTTTACCGTGCAGCAGCACCGCTTATCATTGCGCAAACACGTGGAAACCCGCTTACAACTGCTTAAGAGTGCTTTAATCCACTTGCACCCAAAAGCCCTTATTCTGGCGCTCAAAAATAACCTAACAGCTCTTGCAGGTCTTGAACCCGGGACCATGAACACCACAGTCACTGACCTTACCACTACAGCATCTGAGATATGCACAAATGTTATGGTATTTAGAATATACATTGCACTGCAGACATTCCTCACTACTGACAACATATGTGACAATCAGTTGGTGTACATATGTCTGATACATGTTAATGTTCATAAGTTTGTGAAAGTAGGTGTTGCAATGTGACATGACAGGGTGTATTATGAATGAGTATGGTTCTTGCTTTGTGTCCTTTTTATATTGTCCCCATACTCCATGTATGCCCCTCTAGTTCACTTATTAGACATCCGACCCAGGCCCACCTTAATGCATGATTGCTTTACCCATCATTCCTCCCCCACCCCAGTCTTCACTTACACAACAACCACTCCTTCTATGGTGACTTAAGTTAATATTAATTGTTATGATATCAGAGCTGCATGTGTTTTGTGTACACTCCAATTCCTTTGGAGTGCTTCTGTGTCACGAAGTGTGTTCATAGATGCTTATATATATGGCTATTGCTGTAACTGTATAAGATATATACATATATATATATATATATATATATATATATATATATATACATATATATATATATATATATATATATATATATATATATATATATATATATATGTGTGTGTGTGTGTATATATATATATATATATATATATATATATATATATATATATATATATCGTATTAGTTTGTAACAGTAATACATCTGTAGACTGGAATGTGTTGGTTCACAAACTACAGTACATTACCATGCAATGTACATATGTTTACAAGGCCACTGTCCTATTTGTGGTCATTAAAGTGAAATGCATATGGTATAAGGTGTAGTCTCAGGACCATGAAAAATGTGTATGCCTCGGAAGGCTTAGTGGTACGTCCCATGCCTATAGTGTGCATGGTCCAGGGTTCGACACCTGGGATGCTTTACAAATGTTTTTACTGCAGAGTAAGGCTCATTTACGCAGTTGTAAGCATGTTTAACAGTGTTTTTGTGACATTATAGCAGTGGTTAAACACAGTTAAATAAATATTGTGACGTATAACCTATGCATGTAAACATAGCCCCATCCGCTAACTACTCCAGATATATACCTGTCAGTGACATAACATCTCACTATGTGCTGTCATGACATTACAGTCTCTGTTGAATGTACTCTCCTCCACACATGGGTTTATATGGGTGATTTGAATGTTTATTATACAGACGATTACTACCTGTATCTGCAAGCTGTGGTTAAGGTATACTTTTGCACATGATAAACATCCCTGCCTTTATCGGGATTGTAATCTCGAATGCACACATACTATGTGGATGCTGTAACCATTACACTGTTGACATTAACGTTGCTTCTGCCTATTTCCTATTTAGAAGATTTCTATGTGTAAGCTAGGCTAAGCAAAGGGCAGTAGCCCCCTAACTCACTGAGCTTCACATACTAATGACATAACAACATATAACAGATGTACTGTGAGACAATACATTACATTCCTAACTACATTAGGCATAGCCCCTCACTGACACACTTCAAGGGAAACCTTGTTGTGTGAATGGGTAACAGACTATACACCCCTGGGATCATGTGTCCCACTACCATACAGCCAGGGGGTGGGGGGAGCCTGTCCAGTTTGATAGCTGCAAGACCTGTTGGGGGAATTGAATGGTGTCGAACTGCCACATTAACATACCCTCTTTAGATCACTAAGTACCCGTATCACCCTTCACAACCCCAGTCTTTAACAGCTTCCTGCAACTCTGCCTGGAATTGCTTCATTGGCTATGCTTGACAGAGGTTCAATTACTTCATCAATGGTGCGGGGAAGGCCAATCCACTGTTGATATGCTTCTAATTGCCCTTGGGCAGATAGATAGTAGGCTATCTGTGCACCTCTAATGTGTAGGCCATCACAGCCATAATATGCGAATAAAAAGACGTTCAGATCACAATATACAGTGTGAACTCACCATGTAGTCAGGAAACAGTTGAGTACAGCACAAACATACAGAACACTGATACTTAGTCACTCCAAATGCCTATCTTGGAAGCTAGAAGACTTGTATAAGGTTAAGGCTTTCTATTGCTTACCACTAGGTTATCTACAGGGAAGAGGATAATCAAGCACAGATGGGGAACATGCATGCAGTGATACCATACCGGCCTATATGTCTGCCTTACACTTTGGAATACAGGCCAAGGTTATTGGCGTCCCCATGGTGCCTTATTTAGGAGAGTCCCAAAGGTGAATACTAGCTCCATAAACAGCACAATAGCAGATTCAATGTGGTTTATGCTACTCAACACCAGGGGTTGAGATCACAACATGCATGCACTCACAGCACTCCTCAGGATGGACAACATCAACATCTGTGCATTAACTGCAATCTGTCTTAAGGCTCCTGATAGCACACCAGCACTACCAGACTACAAACCATACCACACATTTCAGCCACAGAACATGGACTGATAGACATGGAGGGGCTGTATCTATATTCATCAGGGATACCTACACCTCCAGGTTAGTGGGGCAGCATGATACATCTGTGATCATCCATGTGCAACTAACATCAGCCACAACAGCAATGTTGAATGTGGTCTGCTATGGATCACCCTCCATGACCCAGGACCTCCACTCTACCTACCTGGAGACAGTGGAGAACACTACAGTCCTAGCACACACCCTGGCATTGGTCGATGTCAACTACCATACCATTAACTGGGACACATACTCCGGTACTCATTTCTGGGACCAGCACTTCCTGGAATGTATCAACTCATAGGCCCTGTATCAGGTGGTAACCTCCCTAATGTGGGGTGGAAGCTACTAGATGTGGTCATCACCAACATGGGCAACAGGTGCACCACAGTGGAGGTCTACCGGTCACTGGTTAGATCTGACCATGAACTATTCACTGTTTCCACACCCTAGCATTTCCCCCAACCACGGATGCCTCAGTGTATACCTTTCCTACAGTTAAATGTACACTACTAGTGCCAGGGGTCGGGGGGGGGGGTTTCACAGCCCCCACGCTAAGGGGAAACACTGCTCCAGATACAGGCAGATTTACAAATGTAGTCTATAAGCACCTACATGGATGTATGGTCCTTGCCATCGCTGGTAAACCAAGACTCACTCCTCCTAGACAAGGACACCAGTCTGGTGAACCTCCGCAATAAACAGGCTATACTACAGACATAGGACAGTGTTTTAGACACACAGCAAATCCCACGAAGGGCTGACATCCGTGACCAGTATTGGTATGATACATACGTCCCTCATGACATCATCCAAGGCTAACATGAGCAGGAAAATACACAAGGATTTGAAAGATAACCACAAAGCCTTCTTTGGCTATGGCAAGGATCTATGTGGTGATACACAGATTTGCACTGTGCCAGTGAAATATAGTGCAAAATATGCTGACCCTACTGATATCGCCAACATCCTAGCAGATACATGCGGTGCATACTTCACCCCCTAAAGAGCCCATAACACTAACCGTAAGGTACAATATCCCAACCATCAGAGACACACAGATGGAAATGGCCCTCTCTAACAGCAGAACACAGCATCAATGGAGGCAGATGTTGACCTAGACTGCATTTTGCAAACTGTACATGACAACTTGCCCCCCCACTTAATTATGCATTCCTACCTCAGCCTCTCCACAGACTACATGCCCATACAATGGCACGTGGCAATGGTTATTCCACTCCATCATGAAATCACAACTGACCATGGTAACTACCACCCCATAAGCCTGACTAGCCTGGTCTGCAATGGTATGGTTGGTATTGTCATGGCACTCATTAACAATATCATTGGTAACCTTCGGACACGTGACCCAACCCAGGTCAACTTGGTTGACTGCAGTGAATGCCTACTGAACCTGTTTTACGTGTTACATACAGTCACCAAGATGTTAGCTGACAGGGAAGGTGGTTCACACATACTACCTTGACCTCACCAAGGCTTTTGACACCATGCCCCACTCAGGTATTATTGATAAACACATCAGCCTGTACATTCACCCATACATCACAGGTTGGGTTGCCAACAGGCTTACACACACAACCCAAATGGTACGATTAGCGGTCTCCAGGTCCAACTCTTGAACAGTCACGACTGGTGTCCCACAGAACTCAGTCCTGGGAGCCCTACTGTTTGGCATATACATCTCTGATGTACAGGCAAACACAGGTGGACTATGGCAGAACATGTTTGGCAATGACTGTAAACTGGGAGCCATGATTGATAGTCGAGCTGACACGGACATCCCACAGGGGGCCTCACCGAGAACATCACAGGGTGACACTGACATGGCCTCCAGCGAAGTGCCACTAACTGCATGGTCATTCCATTGTGGAATTGGCACCCACATATTAACACATGAACAGCAGCCACTTTAATACAGATGAGGTAATGGGGTATCTGGGGACTAAGGTAGATAGTGATCTCCCTTGTGACAATCATATCTCTACAGTAGTTAGGACATCCTTCTATGTAGGCCATCTGACTACTAAAGGATTCTCATCTAGACATACTGGGGTTATAGTGCCCCTTTACTCATCACTTATCAGTCCGATCATAGGGTATAATAATCCATGTAGGATGTACCTAACAGCTGGGGGGTCCATGAATATACCTCATCAAGGGGAATACTGGCCTCCAAAATATGACATCTGCGGCCGGACTGGATACATTCCTGCTTTACTCAGTGGCATCTCATTTACCCAGAAATGATCTCCACTGACCAACACAGCCATGTCAAACTCTGGCTTGATGGATATGCTCCACCTGTGGGAATCCATGTCACAGTGAGCCACACACTGTAGTGAGCTGACCTTGCCACAACAATAACCGGAAGATGCTGGAGGGACAGCTTCCTGTCACAGACACTCCCCATACTTTGGAACAGCATCCCTATCTACATTTTACAGAGCCCCTCACTAACACTCTGCAAGAGAAACCTTGAAGGGTGGATAGGGAACAGTAGATGCACCCCGGGGATTGCACCATTGGCTTTGCTCCACAGAGGGATGGTTAATGACTCAATGGGGTTGCAAACGCTGACACATTTTGGCTGGCCTTATGAATGGCCTCTGGCAGTTGGCCAAGTACCCACCTATGAATCTATACATACAGTATCTGCATATGCTGATAGCTTAGTTTACTGTTCAGGTGTTGACTTACCTTGTGCTACTGGCTATTGTGTGTGCAATAGTTGAGGGCTGCTTATGTTGGATGCACATAGTAGACTGCCTATACATGACAATTTACAGGTAGCCTTGTGTGTGTGCCCTCTTTGCCAAGGCATGGGCATACTGAGCACACCTCCATTTCCTTACTGGGGCTGGCTCAGGGTGTTGGTGGTCTGAGTACCTCTGTGCCTGTGGGGCCCTTGGCAATGGTGGTAGGCTGTGAGGGCCTTCACCATTCTGTCCCTGCTGCAGCTGTTTCCGCAGGACCATATTGTGTAGCATGGCACACACTATGAAGATGTGGGTACACATGCCTGGAGAGTACTGCAAGGCTCCACCAGATGTGTCCAAGCAATGGAACCGTGATTTCAGCATCCCAAACACACACTCTGTGATGATTCTGGTTTGAGCATGTGCCTCATTATGGTGTTCCTGCATGAGTGTGTGTGCATTTCTGATGGGAATCATCATCCACGGTTCCAGTGCATAGCCAGTATCCCCCACTAGGTGGCCATTTGGGATGTCCCCTCTGGCAAATAACCGATACAGCTGTGAGGTATGCCAGATGTGGGAGTCGTGATAGCTTCCATGGCTGCCAGCACACACATCCATGATAATGCCCTGGGCATTGCACACAACCTGGCAGTTGATGGAGGGGTATCCCTTGCGGTTTTTGTAGCACCATCCCTGCTCACCATGTGGTGACTTGATGTGTATGTGCGTGCAGTCTATTGCACCCAGTACCATTGGGTACTCTGCCACACGGTGGAAGAGACACCTATTGCTGGCCAACTCCTCCTGTGTTCGGGGGGAAGTATATGTACTCATTGGCATGTGGTAACATGGCATCCAGGAACTGGTGTAGTACCCTGGATGCTGATGCCTGTGAGATCCCCATGATATCCCCAGTTGGTCTTTGAAAGGTACTTGTAGCTAGTATTCTCAGGCTTACACATACCTTAGTATCCACTGGGATGGGATCCCCTCTGTTTGTTCTGGTTGCGAGGCGTGGCCGGCACAGCTCCACAAGTTGCTGTAGGGTGTCCCTGTCCACCCTGTAATGCTCTACTATCTCCAGATCATGTAGCCCTTGGTAGGTTAGCCTGGGTCTGAACATTTTCCTCCACTGGTGCCTGCGGTGGTCGTGTGCATCATCCTCCATACCACCTTCAATCTCCAACACATGCTGGTGGATCAAAGCTATGGCAGCCCCTAACATGTACATAATAAAAGTTCCCCTTCTGTATACACCACTGGTGCAGAGTGTATGGGAATACACAAATGTGTGTGAGGTACTTTCAAACTTTATAGTATTGTGCTATGGATGCTGCTGATGTAAGTGGGTGTGTATGAACTATTCCAGCTGCTGTGTGTCTTAATTATGGGTTTTGAAATGAGTACTGCAAGTATGGGGCCTTTACTGTGGAGATCTACTTGCCTGCCTTGATTACTCTGTTGCCCTTTAATTCACTTTTAGACCTGGATCCTCTCCCATTATCAGGCATGCATCCACCTGCTGTCTTTCTTGTTTTGTACTTTCCCTACCCAGTCATAGCGAATTGTGCCTTGTAGCTGATATATTGCATATTGCCTTTGTTCTGCTTTGACACTTTGCTGTTTTCTTTGCAGTACAGCCCCTCCCCTTCTCTGTTCTGCAGGTAGCTGCTTGCAGCCTTGTTAGCTGTTGTCAATGGCCCACTGTAGGATCCTAGGTGTTAATTAGTCATTTGTACTCCAATTTCACTGCTGCAGCATTTCCTTATTTCTTTCCTATATCCTTCCTGTTTCAGCTGCAATGTGTGATGCGCATACCCATTTACCAGTTTTACATGCGTTTTCATCTCCATTCACATATTCTGCTTTGACACTTTGCTGTTTTCTTTGCAGTACAGCCCCTTCCCTTCTCTGTTCTGCAGGTAGCTGCTTGCAGCTTTGTTAGCTGTTGTCAATGGCCAACTGTAGGGTCCTAGGTGTTAATTAGTCATTTGTACTTCAATTTCACTGCTGCAGCATTTCCTTATTTCTTTCCTATATCCTTCCTGTTTCAGCTGCAATGTGTGACGCGCAAACCCATTTACCAGGTTTACGTGCGTTTTCATCTCCATTCACATGCATACTCGGTTACCTTGTGTACTCTCCGCTAAGCATAGCTATGGGCAATTTGACACACCCCTATCCTGCAGCTTTGCCTAGCTAGGGGCAGACTGTTTTAGCAGTGCTCCAATGTGCTTGCAGCAATGGCAACACACCCCTCTCTTGATTTCATCTTTATCTCAAGGGCTCACCTCGGTGTTATAACACTATGCTGTGAAGTGCATCCTTACACCAGCGGTAAATCTGTGATTCACTATTACTCCTCTCATTTCCATGGCATTGTCTACTAATTCCTAGCTACTGAGCATAACACTGTCACTGCCCCTAAGCAACCCTTGTGCAATGAGTATGGTGTAGCATGCCTGCCATTGACTATTATGGGGAAATCGTGATATGTGTTTCATTGCAGTTTTATTCTATATTTTTATAAATTCCTTGTGATCCCCTTTGCGCACCGCTGCCCTGCACATGTTGCGATAGTTTGAATATATATATATATATATATATATATATATATATATATATATATATATATATATATTTAATGTTAATTTTATATTTTGTACATTTTTTATGCCAATGGCTATATATTTAGCCATTGGCATATATTAACATTATAATACATGTGTTTGGTCGGCTGTCATGGCTCCGATTTTATGTTTGCAAAAATGTAAACCATTTTCTACGGTTTACATTTCTGCTTGCTTAAACTATACCTGCACTACTTCCTGAATCACTATATACCTTCATTTGCATGCTACACTGCTGCACATGGAGTACTTAGCATACAAGGCTCAGGAGTTGTGTGGGAGTAGCGTTTGCAGGTAGTGCATGTGGAAACAGCTCCTACCTGAATCGCTCAGCGGCCATATTTGGTGTTAGATCGCTGACGCTATGCCTGCACCTGGTGCAAGCTTCATGAATCCCGGGGTCTGTCTTTCAAAAACCTTTCTGTTTTTTTTACAGAGAAGCTAGGACAACTCTAGCATAGCACAATATAAACTACACCTTTGGTTAGGCATTGAATCTACCTGGGATATAAACCCTTCTGCCATTAATAATAACGCTTTCACCAACAGCAATACGTTTGCAAATTTTACAATTAAGACATTTAAACATGCCTTGTGTTTGTATGGCAGCAGGCATTTTAACATTTCACTCTATAAAAGATACCTAGTCTAAAAACTATACTCAATCATTTTCCCAAATTTTTAATACCCTCAGCATATTCATTCATTACAGCCCAGTTCTTATTAAGAATAACTCTTAAAGCACTATTGTCATTATAAAAAGAAGTAATCATACTTGTGGCATATATTAACTTCACAGGTGTAACCATGTCCATACTGGAATCACAGATCACATTCTCACCCTGGTTACCCTCAGAAGAATGGAGGCAAAATGGAAGGTACTTCTTTTCTCTACCAATTCTTGTAATAAATTATCATTAAAGCCCTATATATCCTCTTCTCAAGAACATATCCTTGATGTTGTTATATTCAGACAAATATTCTTCAAACAAGGTAACCATTCTTGCTGCACGTACAAATTGCACCTTCCCCACTGCTTCCTTTTCATGATGAGCATGCATGCTAGAGTAATGAAGAAAGTTGTTTAAGAGCCTTTCTATAAATACTAAAGATATACATATATTTTTCATAGTCCTTAACTAACAAAATGTCTAGATAATGAATATAATTTGACCCTATGTCATATGTAAATTGCAAAAAAATCCATTGTGTTATTCAAATATTGAATAAATTTGGCTATAGCAGTCTGTATTTTCTTCCAGACTAACCACAAATCATCAAGGTATATTGCATATAAATGCCAGTAATCATTATATTTACTATTAAGTACAAAGTGTTTTTCCCATTGTAACATAATGATATTTGCATGTACTGAACCACAAGCCATCCCCATGGCTATATCTTTTTTTCTTCAAAAAATATTTCTGGTAAAAAAATATATATATCATGCAAAACAGTTGACAAACGCTCACAAAAGAGATTCACCTTGTCCTGGGGCCCATCTGTTTTAGTGTGTAAGAACCATTCAAGACCAATACTGTGGGAAATGCATGTATACAGGTCTTTCCCATCTATAGTGTCTCATCAGCTTTCAGTTCATTACATTTTTTAAGAAAATTCCATGAGTCCCTATTTAAATAAGTATTTTTTTCAAAACATCTTTTAAGTGAAAGTCAAGAAATTTTGCCAGCGTAGACATCACGAACAACCTCCCATTAGCAATAGGCCACATTGGTGGTGGTGGTGGTGGTGGTGGGAGGGGGGGCAAAATCCTTGTGTTTTTTTTGGCAAAAAAAATAATAAGGATCATGGGAATAACAAAATGTAGAAATTTGTATTCATCTGTGGAAATTTGTCCTTGCATAAGCATATCATGCAACATTGTTTTAATCCTGACAAATGCAAGAGTCATTTCCCTTCTTGACACCTGCTCATATGTATCTTCAAACAGTAAGGCATACATTTTTCCATGTACTGCATGTCATCCATAAGGACCATCTCACCCTCCTTGTCTGGTTTAATAATACATACATTGTTCACTTTTAAGTGGTTTAACAGTTCAAGATCAGCATCAGAAATACTTGCATGCTTAAATCCAGAAGGTCGATTACACAAAGATCTCATAGCTAAGTTAGAGATTCTTTCAAATAACAAAAGAGCAGGGAGCAGGGGTGGGCTGTAGCCAGTTGATAATCTCAACCCAGACTCAGCACCTTCATTGCTATCGAATAATAACTTAAAATTCAATTTCCTAATATAAACTATAAGATCTATTGGTGTATCAACCAAGTTGGCCCTCTTAGTTAAGACTGGCTACATGTGTCATGACTTCCACGGGTTAGCTGTGTTATGCATTCCACTGCATGGCCTTGAGTAAGCTGCTCACAGTGTGATGCATACAGTATCCATGGGGTACTTATCATTTTGTCAAAGCTCAATTCGTCAAACATCTATTCATCAAACTTAAAGCATTGAATACCATTTCAGTGAAGGATTACATCACCAATTTTTTTTTCCCATGGAAAGGAGTTAGTTGGACATTGTAACAAATTTGCCCTTTTCCCCAATGAAGTGCAATCTTGGAGTTGGAATATATAATTAGGGTGATGTGGAGGGCAAAGCCCCCACCTTGTTGAGTTTAAAATAATGTAATCTGTGTTATGATCGCTACAGTGACCAAGTAGTTTTTTTCCCTGAGAAATCTTTTTCATTATGTAATTCTTCGCTGAAATGGAATTCGATGCTTTAAGTTCAATGAATAGGCATTCAGCAAATTGGGGCTTTCATGAAATGATATAGTCCTATGTCCCTGAGAGATTCCATTACTGCACATGTCCATAAATATAGATAATGTGACATAGGGAAGGTTTTGTGTGCATGAGGAGTCATCCACTAGCAACAAATCTGTTGATTATAATCGTGTTACTTGATAATTTTTGCACCATTTGGTCTTGCATTGCATTTTAAATGAGACCTTTAGTGTATAATAATATATCTTCATTCTCATATTCTGTTATGCAGATCTCACACATGGACGGGATGTTAATTAATGTCACTTGGATTGCAGATGTGCACTTCAGTATCAGTTTATTGTCAGCTATGATTTTCATATGAATGTGCAGACTGATAGAGATTTGTTTTTCATTGTTATGGTTTTGAGTACTGACATATATCACATATGGTTGCACAATGGACTATGGTCATAACGTATTATAATATTCAGTAAGGACTGGATTCTGCCTATTCATTGTGTCACATGGGTATGTTATGCAAACCAGCAGAATCAGGTATGCATATGTAATTTCTGTCCTGTGTTGTGAGTCATCTTCACAGAGCATGGGACTCATGGACGACCACCCAATGGACTTAGACAATGAGTGCATGCCAGGCCACTGCTGGAGTCTTCTGATGACCATGGCCATAACAAGAATGATGACAGGGAAGCTGGAACTGCATGTGCCATAATCCTTGTTGCACCCCAGAGGAGACGATGCCAGGAACAATAGCAGGACAATTTTCAGGACCAGATCTGGGAGGTGGTGACTGATGTGTTTTGTGCACAGATATGGCATGGGTTATGCATGATTCATTCAGGGAGATAGCATGAGAAATCATTTGCATTGTTCATCCCTCAAGGTGGTCCCTCAGGTCCATAAGTGTTTTCTGTGTGATCCAGTCATGTAATACTGTCACCATGCTGTTTGCCATGTCAGTGATTGGACTGTATATGCACTCTAGTACATGCATACCATTTCATGCTTATGTGTTACAGGTCTTAACATATAATACAAATATTATGTAACATTTATTTATGTTTCAACATGTGCATTACACACATTAACGCATTAGACTTTCCATCTACATTCAGCTGTTCATGCATTATGGCACTTAACATGCAGCTATTGCTGCAACAACTCAACTGGAAACACAGATTAGGGACATAATCTCACAAACAGCATGCTGCTCATATTCCAGTGCTACCACAGTGGTATAGTTATGATTTGTGTATTGCCACATCATGTATGTGCAACAGAAGGACATGTCCTTACATATGTTTTGGATGGCATTTGTCATGTTGCCCATGTGTATCATGTTGTGGTTCATGTATTGGCATTGGTGATACCATGTTGGGTCATATACATGTATGTCACACATATGGGCAGCACTCATTTATTGACTGCACAGGCTCCCAATTTAATATTAATGTATACACAGTAGTAATGCTAATTTATTCCATAATAGTACAGTATGCCATCTTTGGTCAATGTTACATCTCTACATCCATTTGTTATTCGCAGAAATTCACACACTTTCATAGTCAATGATTTATGTACATATCACTATGCATAGCCTGATCCATAGTGAAACAGCATTGTACCATTCACAGGAATGGTTAAGGAGAGGTGAATTAAAACCAAGAAATGAAAGGTTAATATTGGCAGCCCAAGATAGTTGGCTACATACATGCTGGTTTACAAAGTCCATTGAACATGTGGGAGAAACAGACATATGTAGGTTTTGTAAAACCGAATTGGAAATAGTCACACACATTGTTGCTGGTTGCAATGCATGAATGGCAGAGGGACTGTATACTGAAAGGCATAATAATGTGGCGAATCTCTTACACTGGAGATTGTGCAAACATTATGGTATCGAAGTGGGTGAAAAACACTGGAAACATGTTCCACAAAGAATCATGGAAAATGATGAAGTTTATATCACATGGGATCACCTAATACCAACAGTTCAAAAGACAGATGCTAGAAAACTGGATATAGTGGTCCAAGAAAAGAAGATAAAAGTAACATTGATCATTGAAATTGCCACACCCAGTGACTACAGTTTCTTGCGTACAGAAAGACACAAAGTCATAAAATACCTGGATCTGCAGGCAGAGATGAGAGCCATGTGGAAGAAAGATACCCAGACAGTTCCAATAGTAGTAGCAACAATGGGTCTTATAAAAAAGAATTACTTTAGATATGTTACCAGTTCATGTAACACCCTACTAATTGCAAAAGGAGTCATTTCTGAGCACATTGCGGGTGCTGTGAAGAGCACTTTTGGCTGACATCAAAGAGTGAAACAATACTAATTTCATGAACTTCAATCATACTTTGACTCAGGAATGGGGTCCATTCCTGTCATGGTATTAGAAACCCAAAAGACTTGGAGAAATTAAAAAAAAACAGTGTTGTACCTTTGACATATGAGCAGTCACTGACTTAACTTTGCCATGCTATAAAGTTGCTCACAGGACTGTCCACTGCTCAGTAATCAGTCGTGTCTATGACACATATCTGTAGTTGTTATTCCACATTGGCATGGCACCATATTCTGTATGCGATTCAGATTCTTAGCTTGCTTACCTATGCCTGCTGATGTTGCATAATTGTAAAATACTGTACATGTGTGATTCATATATGTCCATTTTTGTGGGCATCAGCAATACAGTCTGCCCATGTGACATACATTTGCCATTTTCTTAAATGTATTTTTGGTTGGCTTCAACAGCACTCTATGTAGTGTACACATGTATTTGCAATGTGTAACCTTGCCTTGTCGCCATCCTTTATCATTGTCATCCTCGATGTGGGCCCATGTTGTCCACCTTCCTTACTCCTTTACCAGTATGTAATATATCTTGAAGATATGATTGCATTTGTTGGAATTATTGCCCATTGTCATGTATTAGTTTGTTTACAAGGTCAAAGTGTGCCAAATCTATGGTCATTATACAGATACCAGACATATGCACACCATTCGCTGGATAATGCTTGCAATACATCCTTATTCTCATTATACTTGTGAGTTACATTGTAACCATTGTAGGATTTTGAAATTCATATGCACCACCGTATATATTTTATATAGCTGTACTGTTAAATTTGTGAACATATATCTTTCTTACATGTCATTGGTGCATGTATGCATATTGACACTGCTTTCATGTAAATTCAAGTTAGGCATATGTGCGTGACATATATGCATTCCATTACACGATTGTTTGTGTTGTATACATGTATATGTGTAGGTAGCAGCCAGTTTGCTGATTATTTTTTCCAGTACTCCTGTTTGGCATTGTGCTTGGTTGTTTGCTTTTACATGCATGGTCATAGGTTCTGTTCTCTCCTCTGCTGGAATTATCTAGCATTCCACGACTTGTGATGTTGCTCGGCATACACTTGCACTCTTAGCAGTTTACTTGGATACGGGTTTATTTATCCAGTGAGTACTGGAATCCCTATTTATTACTTTACAACACAAATTTGCCATCGGTCATACACATCCAGGTATGACTGCCACACAGTGTGCAAAATGTCCTAACATGACAGTGCTTAGATAGATATGTTCTTTGGTATTTTACCATTGCTAGTATGCCTTTCCACCTTGTTTGACAACTTTCCATTGTCTGTGTAGTGCAGTGTGCTGACTGTGTAACTTACCTGTTCTTACTTTTTTCCTGCCTTTGTCTGTCATGTGTTGGGGTATCCCTCCTCAAAAATAATGCCCCTGCCCATCTGACTTTCACTCACTCATAGGCAAATAAATAACACAAAGCAACCACTTAATAGCAAGTGGAACGTTGTGGATGTCTGCAATGGTATGATTAATTATTTAATTATTAGTAGTGCATTATTTGGTCAGAGAACACATAAACACTATTGTTTTAAACAGCAGCTTATGTACTTGTTTAGTAAAGTTTAATCATTAGAGTAACAATTTTCAGACATGTATAAAGTTATATATATATGGAACATATTTACAAATATAGTACAATATATAAGAAAGCATCAGTTGTGGAAACTCCATACTGGAGCTGACTTAATGGGGCAGCATGTATTGAACTTTATGAAAATGTGTTATCATGCAGAATATTTCAATGACTGTGGCTATAGCTAGAAATTTCACTGTAATTCACCAGAATCTGCATTGTAATATGTATGTAAACAGACACATAGTAGTGATCTCAATAATGGCAACAACAAATCTATTAAGATAAGCATATACAAAATATACAGACTCAGCAGGATATTGAATTTAAAAAGTATGCAATTAAATGAAACAATATAAGTAAAAGGTTTACTATCAGATGTTCGAATCGAACTTCATCGACTGCACTTTTGTTGAACACGGAAATTCGAAAATGGTAATGTTGAACCCCAAAAGCCAACCTAGGAACGGTTTTAACATGGGTCAGGATAGGTGTTCACTGTTATTGGTGAACTACAAACCTCTCCCCTATCTTGACCCATGTTAAAACCCATTCCTAGGTTACTTTTGGTGTTCGGCATTACCATTTTCGAATTCCATGTTCGACAAAAGTGCAGTCGACAGAGTTCAATTTGAACATCTGATAGTAAACGAAGTAAAATATACAGAATCCATAGATAAATAGGCTAGTCCACAAACCAATGAGTTGAATGAATATGCATAAATAATATGTATTGCAGAACTAAATAAATAATTGATGAAGGAAGAAGTAGAAAAACTAAAAAAGTTAGTGCCCTTGAGTCAACAATTCACTCATTGTGGTACCCCATAGGGTTCTCACTTGCATATTATGAAAAGTAGATTGGCAGATCTTTCTTTTGCACAGATACTGCTGTTGCTGCTGCTTACTTGTACCACAATCCAGTTTCAAACCTAAAGCTACAAGCTGGTAATCCTGTGTTTTAACTTGTGTACTATCAGGCAAGAGCTACCTCATATAAATGATAAAGTATGGAGATATCAGGGAAATGAATAGTGTGCACACTGGACTTAAGTACTATTTGCACCACACATTATTAATGAGGTTCAACAGCAAAGAGTGTTTCTCACTCACATTGCATGTACATGTGTAACCTTTCTGATATCGGTGCATCTGCCTATAGTTCTGCAAGTGACAAGTATTATTCAATATCTGTTGAGCTTCTTTCCAGAATGTCCACCAACAGAGTGAAGTCAACCACAATGCACCAAATTTAAAAGAGATAATGGTGGTACTCCAGTTAATTCTATTGCTAGCTGTGAAATTGAGTGGTACCTCACTGAGCAATTTATAAAGAGATTGTTTTACTTAAAGATTTCTATAGGATCTATGAGCATTTCAGCAGAGATATAGCTGAGGTGTGTGTAGGTGCCTGATAGGATGGCTGAAGAGACCGCTCACCTGTTTTATGTGTATGTTCAACCTAAAGCTCATACGCAAACAAGGCAGCAGACTTTCATGATGATACTTATGGAACTGGATTGGCTGGGAACTTTGCTGATGTACAAGGATGTTTTGGACAAGTGACCAAAGCCATTCCCAATAATATGGCCTGAATCAAAAACTAGTGGATTGGATTGCTCAGGTCAACAAGAACCTGTCAAATCCCTACAATTACATATTCCAAACCTTTATGCCTGTTGTCTGTATAGCTGTAATATGTAGCATTGATTGATTTTTCACTGTTGTAAAACTTTTATTACTGTAACATATACTGCTCACCTGTACAATTACAGAATAATCATGTTGTAGACATAGCACTTGCACTGCTTGTGACTTGAGTGCAAAATATATGCTTATGTTCATATGCTCTTACTGAAAAAAAAACATATTTGGTCAGGTGCAGGTTAGATTTATGTCAGGTTCACTGAATACAGTACTATGTATGCTGGCATTAGTATGGCTCTCACCATCTATTTCTGTAATATATTGGGAGGTTGCAATGATGCACTCATAAACAGGCGCACAGATAAAATTATGGCTGTGTGTTTCTATTTCAGTATATGTACAAAGACATACATATTTGCCAAGAAATGCATGTACCAAAACATGCGTATGCAGAAATAGGGAGAAGAGATTATGGTTTGGAAATCATCAACATGATATTTGTATTTTTTAAATAATGTATCCCTATTTCTTTCTGAGTCTACTAACAGATATCAGTTTGTACTTGATAAAGAAACATGATATGTGTCTGTGAAGGATTAAATCTGCTGAGCTGCAAAGATTGCTTAATAAGTATGGTACCTAATCTTGAAGCTTATAAATACTAATGTTGTGGGTTCGGTAACCAGTTAAGATGTTAATTTATATTCATATTACAGTTGGCATTACTATACAGTTTGTCTTCTGCATTTATAATACATGGGCAGGCTGCAAGGGAGTCAGCATTTTGCATGTACCCATATTATTTCGGAGGTAATATAAAATTCTAGCCCATTAAGTACAAGACCCACACACACCTCTAAATATTTGAAAGATGTATATATATATATATATATATATATATATATATATATATATATATATATATATATATATATATATACTGTATATGTTTGTCTGTGTACAGATAAATTCATATTGATAGATAGATATAAAGTTGGAATATGTAGATGGTAGATGGAAGTCACAAGTCATCATCATGTGTACCTATGATATATTTTACCAATATACTTCTAGCTTTTATGAGGCCTGCAAATGTCAGATAGTGCATATTATACTAACGATCATACGCATGTATGTATGAATGTTTAATTCTGAAAAATCAAAAGTGGCTCAAGAATAAATACATGTGATACTGATGTTCATGTTCATAAAATCTGCATGTTTAATACCTGCTTCTGCTGTTACTTTGTACTTGTATGGCAATTAGTATTGGTTGACAACTTGTCACATACAGGTAGGCAGAAATGACTAAGCATTCTCGAGTTATCAATTATGTTTCTTATTATGGAAGAGATGGTGGGGATCAGAAAGGATAATCCTGTATACCTGTACTTTTTTAAACAATATGCTTGTAGATCTTTGTGAGGCTATTAAAAATATCATGTTTGCTCACTGTCCTAATCGTTTATGTGTCTGTGAGAGGATTAAGGATTCCAAGTTACAAAATTAACTCAATAAGAAATGCATTAGCCTTTTGGCTAATAAAATGTAAGACTGTGGATTCGATATGCACTTATGCTGTTATTTTGTGCTCGCATTGCAGTTACTTCAGCTTTGTATATTACAATATGAAATATGTGCAACATCAGTTAAATAGCTGAGATTGTGTGAGTATTGAGCAGTAGTAATTTTCAATACCCATGGCAACCTACCTTCACCATGATTTGAAAAAATCTGTAAGTATTACTGTTTTAGCTCTATAAACAGAACAATGTGGGAATGTACATGTTCATAGGTTCATAGGTTCATACTAGGCTATCTGCCCTAGGGCATTTGTAAGCCTAGCCAGAGTGTGTTTGGCTTTCGCCACCCATTTAAATGAATTTTACTATGCCCTTTTTTGAGGTTTAGTTTACTGTGCCTCTGTCTAACAGTGACACAGAAGTGATACCCAGGGTAAACCTACAATCTCCCATCCACTCATCAAGATTCCTCTTGAAGAGAGTCAGTGAGGGACTCTGCCTAACTTGGACTGGGATTTTATTCCAGAGTGAAGGGAGCCTCTGGGTTATGAATCTGTCCCTCCAGCATGTCCTATTTATTTCTGTGCTGAGGTTCAAGTCCCTCGAGCGCGTAGCTCGATGGGATTTGGATTTTCTGATGTGCAGTATGTCCATTAATTCCGGGTTGGACATGGCTTTATATGTCAGGCACAGATCACCTCTAAGCAGGTGGTATGCAACTGAGTAGAGCTGGAGTTTCTTTAACTGGGCAGCATATGGCATCTGTTTGAGCCCTTTGATCCTATTGGTGAGGTACTTTTGGGGTCTTTCCAGTTGCTGCAGGTGACTGGTAAGGTACATCCCAAAAGGGGCATTGTACTCAATTATGGGCCTGACGAGGGATGAGTAAAGAGGCACAATGACCTCCCCTGATCTAGATGTGAATCCCTTCATGATTAGGTGGGCTATATAGAATGTTTTTCTAACCACTTTGGCCATGTGGTTGTCAAATGAGAGATTGCTATCAACTTGGGTCCCAGGTCCCTAATTACTTCTTCCGTACTTAATGGATTACCACTTATGTGGTAATTTGTGGGCACTTTGTTTTTGTCAAAGGGGATGACTATACACTTTTTGGTGTTTAGCTTGAGGCCATGGCTCTGGCACCAGTTGCCTGTTTCTATGAGACCCTTTTGGAGGATGCTTGTGTCAGCTGGAGAGTTGATTATGGCGCCCAGTTTGCAGTCATCTGCGAACTTGGTCAGCCACAATCCTTCCATGTTGGCCTGTACCTCCGAGAAATATATACCGAACAAGAGAGGTCCCAGGACTGAGCCTTGTGGAATGCCACTTGTAACTGCTTTGGAGTCTGACATGGCTCCAGCAATTCTAACCATATGGATTCTGTCCTTGAGCCAGTTTGCAACCCATCTAGTGACATATGGGTTTATATTTAAGCTGGATAGCTTATCTATGATGCCCGAGTGGGGTATTGTATCGAAGGCTTTTGCAAGGTCTAGGTAGGCTGTGTGGACCACCTTCCCCTTGTCAATGGCCTTGGCGACTGTTTCAAAGAAATTGACCAGGTTTAAGAGGCAGGATGTGCCCTTAACAAAGCTGAACTGGGTAGGATCCAGTGTCTATAGGTCCCCAATATCTTTATTTATGAGTTCCACGATGATCCTTTCCATAGCTTTGCAGACCAAGCTAGTCAGGCTTATGGGACGATAGTTTCCTGGATCCATTGAGGCACCACCATTGCGGAGAGGGACCACTGTTTCTGTACGCCACTCTTTGGGTACATATCCTGTAGTAAGGCTGAGATTGAACAGTAGCTTTATGTTTGGGTTCAGCTCATCTTGGAGTTCATGTAGGATGCAGCCCAGGACACCATCTGGTCCCATTGATGCTGTGTTTTTTGCTTTAGAGAGGGCGGTTTTTACCTGAGCATCTGAGATGTCAGGAGGGCAGCACTCTGCTGGAATAGATATTTGCTCTTTTGGTGGGGAGGGGGGGGGTTTGCGCTGAACCTGTCGGCCAGGATGTTGGCAATGTCTGTGGGTTCAGTGTATTTTTTGTCAATTTGGACTAATTCTGAGCATATCTGGGAATTCCCCCCCCAGGTTCCTAACATAACTAAAGAAAGCTTTGTGATTATCTTTAGTGTCCTGTGCAATTTTTCTCTCGAAGCTGGCCTTAGATGATTTTATGAGTGCCCGTAGTTTTTGCTAATACTGATCAGAGATGCCTTCCCTTTTTGGGATTTTGCTCTATCATGTAGTAACTTCCTTCTTCTATTGTATAGTTTGTTTATGTTTGGGGTCCACCAGACAGGATGCCTGCCTTTGGGAGATTGGGTCTTAGTTTTATTTGGGATTGCATGATCCATGCATTCCTGAAGGTGTTCATAGAATGCATTTATAAAGGATTCTGCGGTCTGGGCCATATTTTCCACAGGCCCGGGGGCTTTGAAGGATTCCACCTTGGTTTTGAGTAGTGTGAAGTTTGCTTTAGAGAAGTTTTTCACTGTGGTTTTCTGGGCAGGGGGTGGGGTTGGGATGTGGATATCCAGTGAGATTAATTTATGGTCTGATCTTACCAGTGAGGGATACACTTCTGGTCTGGAGCATAGAGTCCCCATGTTGGTGATGATCAGGTCCAGTATGTTTTCCCCTCTTGTGGGAGTGATCATAAGTTGTTCCATAGCATTTGAGTTTGTAAATTCTAGGAACCTGTGGGCTAGGGTGTTGGAGCTAGAGTAATGCTCCCAGTCTATGTTTGGGAAGTTGAAGTCGCCCAATATAATGATGTTTGGAGAGACCTTCATATTTTCCAGTGTTCTCAGGAAGGCTGAGTGGGGTTCCTGGGTTTGGGAGGGTGGTCTGTAGCAGGCTATAAACTGGAAGGCAGTTTTACCCACTGTTAGTTGCACATGGATAGTCTCTGATGCTTCGTGCTGTGCCACCAACCTGGAGGTGTGGGTATCTTTGACGAATATTGATACTCCCCCTTCTTTTGTGGTTCAGTCTGAGTTTTGGGGCCAAAAAGCATGGTATGAGGTATAACCTGGTAGTGCTTGGGTGCTCTCGGGAGCCTTGAACCAGGTTTCTGTTACTGCACAGATATCGATGTTCTCCATGCTAAGGAGAGTTTTGAGTGCATGCATCTTGAGGTTTAGACTGCTGGCATTGAGTAGCATTACTCTTAGTCTCTTATCCCCTGTGATATCTATGCCTATGGAGGTGGGTTTGTCTTTTGAGCCTTGCCTAAAACAGGTACTATGGGGGTGGCAAGAGCCTTTGCCAATATCCGAAAGCCCAGGGGTGAAAGGTGCAAGCCATCCCTAGCAAAGCAGCGTGGCTTGTCGAGCATGTCATCCCAGGCTGACAGGCATTGGATCCCCTTTGAATGACACCAATGCTTAACCAATTGTTGAAATTGATCATCTTGTCTTCATATTGTGGCATCATTCTTGGTGTGGGTAAGATGCTACTCAAGGTCAGGGTCATACCGGCTTGGGCTACATGCTCAGAGAGCTCCTCTATGTCTCTTTTCATGTAGTCTCAGGTCATTCACACCAGCATGGGCAATGACTGAGTCATATTTGTACTTGCCTTGGAGTGACCTGAGTGCTTGTGTTATGTGGTGGATCCTAGCGCCTGACAGGGAGGTCACCATGACCTTCTCCTTGTTCAGCCTGGTGAGCGGGACGTCAGTGTGCCTGATGATAGAATCACCTATTACAAGTGTATCAGGTGTGTTGTTTAGCCTTAAGGGTTGTGACTGTTTGGCACACTGGCTTTGTGTACTATGAGTTGCATGTGTTTTGTTTTGGGGTAGTGGTTGCTTGGGTTTCTGCTTTGGAGGTCTCTGCTGCTTAGGCAGATTTTTATTTAGAGCCTCCCAGTATGTTTTTGTGTGTTTATGTGTTTGGTTTGCTGTTGTGGTAGGTCTATGTGAGACTGGAATTGTAGTGAGTGTGGTTTCCTTCTCCTCCTGACTGGTTATGCCAGTACTGAGTTGAGAGAGCTGAGCCTCCAGTTTGGCTATATGGTTGCATCTCTCACATATGTTGGAACTTGTTGGGAGGAGGAGAGGGTTGTCTGTGTACATGAGGCAGTTGTAACATTGCCTCAAGATTCCCAGATTCACCAGCTGGACTGGAGAGGATATTGCCAACTGACCTTTGGACATGCTAGAATAGTACAGGGAACTCTTTTAAAATTGAAAAAAAAAGGGCCAATGGTTCATAGGTAGGTACTAGGCTATCTGCCTGAGGGCATTTAAAAGCCTAGCCAGAGTGTGTCAGCTTTAGCAGCCCCATTGATTAATTAACTGAGCCTTTGTCAAGAAGAGGCAATGAAATGATCCCAGCGGTGTATTTTCTGTTACCCATCCACTCGTCAAGGTTTCTCTTTCAAAAGTGTTAGTGAGGGGCACTGCCTAATGTAGTTAGGAATTTTGTTTCAAAGCATGGGGAGTCTTTGTGACAGGAATTTATCCCTTCAGCATGTTCTATTTATTGTTGTGGCGAGATTTAGCTCACTACAGCGAGTGGCTCACAGTGACTTGGATTTATTTAGGTGGAGCATGTCCATCAATTCTAAGTTGGACATGGCTTTGTAAATTAGGCAGAGATCACCTCTGAGTAAGCGATATGCCACTGAGTACAGACGGAGTTTTTCCAGTCGGGCTGCATAGGACATATGTTTGAGGCCGGTAAACCTCTTGGTGAGGTACTTTTCTGGTCTTTCCAGCTGTTGGAAGTGTCTTGTGAGGTACATCCCAAATGGGGCATTGTACTCTATGATGGGTCTGATGAGTGATGAGTAGAGGGGCACTATAACCCCTTTATTTCTAGATGTGAACCCTTTAGTAATTAGATGTGCTACATAGAAGGATTACCTAACTTTTTTGTTGTGTCTTTCGGCTTTTCCCGGTTAGGGGTTGCCACAGCGGAACTCCGGTCTGCTAATGATTGGCAGTAGATTTTTACATGCCGAGTTGCTGGCTCTGACACCCAACCTTCAATGAATGTATGCCCATTCACAAGTCTCCACACAGAAGACACTCTAGCTGAGAATCAAACAGGACAATGTGTTACTGTGAGGAGACAACACTACCGCAGCACCACCACCGCAGTACTAGAAGGATTTCCTAACTACTTTTGCAATATGATTGTCAAAGGAGAGATGACTATCTACCTGGGTCCCCAGATCTTTTATTACCTCTTCTGTATTAAAGGGGCTGCCACCTATGTGGTAATTCATGGGTGTTTTGTTTTTCCCAAACGGGATGACTATGCATTTTTTGACATTTAGCTTGAGACCATGATTTGACACCAGGTGTCCATCTCAGTAAGGCCCTTTTAGAGAATGTCGTGTCAACCGGAGAGTCAATTATGGCTGCCAGTTTGCAGTCATTGGTGAACTTGGTTAGCCAAAGTCCTCCTGTGTTTGTCTGTACTTCTAAGAAGTATATGCCGAACAGTAAGGGTCCCAGGACCGAGCCTTGTGGGACACCACATGCAACTGGTTTAGAGGCGGAACTGGAGCCTGCTATTCTTACCGTGTGAGTTCTGTCTGTAAACCAGTTGGCAACCCATCTCTTAATGTAGGGGTATATGTTCAGGTTGGTGAGTTTTTCTATAATTCCTGAGTGAGGAATGGTGTAAAAAAGCCTTGGCGAGGTCAAGGTAGGCTGTGTGAACCACCTTCCCCTCATCTATGACCTTGGTGACTGTCTCAAAGAAGTCAACCATATTTAGTAGGCATGATCTGCCCTTAACAAAGCCGAACTGGGCCGGGTCAAGTGTTTGAAGGTTCCCAATGTCTTTGTTAATAAGTTCCACGATGATGCACTCCATAGCTTTGCAGACCAGGCTAGTCAGGCTTATGGGGCGATAGTTACCAGGGTCAGTTGTGGCCCCTCCTTTGTGGAGCGGAATAGCTATTGCTGTGCATCATTCTATGGGCACGTATCCTGTGGAGCAGCTGAGGTTGAACAGTGTGTTTAGGTGGGGGGTTAGTTCATTCTGTAGTTTGTGCAAAACGCAGCCTGGGACACCATCTGTCCCCACTGATGCTGTGCTTTTGGCTTTTCAAAGGGCTGTTTTCACCTGTGCATCTGTGATTTCCAGGACACTACACTTTTCAGGTATTGTTGTGGGCCCTTTTGGGGATGAGAGTGGAGGTGAAGTCTGCAGTGATTCTATCTGCCAGGATGTTGGCAATATCAGTAGGTTCAGTATATTTTGTGCTATTTTGCACTAGCTCAGAGCATATCTGTGAGTTGCCACTTAGATTCTTGACATAGCTAAAGAAGGCTTTGCAGTTATCTTTCAAATTCTTGGCTATTTTTCTTTCAAAGTTTGACTTGGATGATTTTATGAGGGACCTTAGTTTTTTACTGATACTGATCAGGGATGTCTCTCCTTCTTGTGATTTGCTTTTTTTCTGAACTAGTTTCCTCCTTCTATTGTATAGCCTGTTTATGGCAGGGGTCTACCAGACTGCTTCCTTCTTTTAGGGGAGTGAGTCTTGGTTTTGCTAGGGATGGCATGATCCATGCATCCTTGTAGGTGCTCATAGAGTGCATTTGTAAAGGTTCCTGCATCTTGGACACTGTTATCCTTTAGCGTGGGGGCTGTGAAACTTACCACCTCTGTCTTAAGTAAGGTGAAGTTTGCTATAGAAAAGTTTTTCAGTGTGGTTTCCTTGGTTGGGGGTGGTGGTGTGGTGTGGACATCCAGAGTGATTAGTTTATGGTCTGATCTAACCAGTGACGTGTTGACCTCTGGTGTGGAACACCTGTCGCCTATGTTGGTGATGACCAGGTCCAATATGTTTTCACCTCTGGTAGGGGAGTTTACTAACTGATCCAGGGCATTTGAGTTGATAAATTCGAGGAAGCGCTGGACCTGGGAGTTTCTACTTGAGTAATTTTCCCAGTTAATGGTAGGGTAATTGAAATCGCCCAATATCAGGGTCTTTGGTAGGACCTTCATGTTTTCCAGTGTCTCCAGAAAGGTGGAGTGGTGGGCCTGGTTCATGGAGGGTGATCTGTAGCAGGCCACAGTTTGCATTGCAGATTTGCCCGATGTTAGTTGCAAATGGATGATCTCAGAGCTATCATGCTGTGCTACTAACCTGGAGGCGTAAGTATCCTTGATGAATATGGATACACCCCCTCCTTTTGTGTTTCAGTCCATGTTCTGTGGCCGAAATGTGTGGTATGATTTGTAGCCTGGTAACTCTGGGATGCTCTGTGGAGCCTTGAACCAGGTTTCAGTTACTGCACAGATGTCGAAGTTCTCCATACTGAGGAGTGCTTTGAGCGCATGCATTTTGAGATTTAAACTAATGGCGTTGAGTAGCATAACCTTCGTTTTTTTATTTGTGCTGTTTATGGAGGTGGGTTTGACTTTTGAGCCTTGCCTAAAAAAGGCACTATGGGGGCAGCAAGAGCCTTGAACAGTATTCGAAAGCCTAGGGTTGACAGGTGCAAGCCATCTCTTGCGAAGCATCGAGGCTTGTTGAACATGTCTTCTCAGGCTGACAGACACTGGATCCCATTTGAATGACACCAGAAGCTTAGTCAATTGTTGAAATTGATCACTGTGGTATCATTCTTGGTGTGGGCAGGATGCTACTCAGGGTCAGAGTGATACCCGGCTGGGCTACATGATCAGAGATCTCATCCATGTCTCTTTTCATGTAGTCCAGGGAGGTAGATCTCAGGTCATTCTCACCAACATAAACAATGACAGAGTCATATTTGTACTTGTTCTGGAGTGACCTGAGTGCTTGTGTTATGTGGTGTATTTTGGCTCCCGACAGGCAGCTAACAGTAACCTTCTACTTGTCCAGCCTAGTGAGTGGGACATCAGTGTGCCTGACTATAGAGTCACCTATTACTAGTGTGTTAGGTATATTATTTCACCTTAAGGGCTGTGATTGTGCTGCACACTGATTTTGTTTTTTATGTGTTGTCCGGTTTGTGACGGGAGGTACAGGTTTTTTTGGGTGTCTGCTCTGGAGATCTCTGATGCTTTTGTACATTTTTATTTAGAGCCTCCGAGTATGATTTTGTGTATTTATGTGTATTTTTTGCCAGTGCCGGTTTAGTATGTCTATGTGAGGCTGGAGGTGTGGTGCAAGTGTTAACCTTCTCCTCATGACTGTCTGTTCCAGTCTTGGATGGAGAGAGCTTAGCCTCCAATTTAGCTATATAATTGCACCTCTTGCATATGTTAATGTTTTGTGTTAGGAGGAGGGGGTTGTTTGTGTACATGAGGCAGTGGTAACATTGCTTCAGGTTACCCAGGTTCACCAGCTGGACTGGAGAGTATACCTGAAATTGCCCTTTGGTCATGCCTGAATAGTAGGGTCAGCTGCTTAGTGACTTGGTTTTTGAGGGGTGAATAATGGGCCTTGCCTTGCTGGGCAATCATGTGTTGGGGTATATTAGTGCTTGCTATTAGGTTTGAGCAAGTGCTGGACTGTAGGATGCTTTTTAAGTGCTTAGGTTGAGAGTTAGACTACTTTCAAGGGAAAAACTGAAGAGGAGACTTGGTGGAGCCAGGAATAATTTAGCCCTAGCTAACTGGTGCTTCCTGGATGTGCAAAACTGTGCAAAACCGGTTTTTATAGCAGGGAAATTAAAGCGATAGAAATTAGCCCAAAATGGCCTATAAACTACTAACTTCTGGGTTGGAACCACTCCTCCAGGAGCAGATGGCTGCTCAAAGCTCCCTCTCTCACAGGTGAACAGAGAAACCTCCTTCTATCCAAGTAAGGTATGGACAACTCAGAAACTTGTAACACAGCCCTGAATTCAGCACTAGCCTGAAAACTGGACTATACTAGCTTAGAAAGGTGGGAAACAAGGAAATTTTGTTTTAAAAGATAAGGCAAAAACAGTAAAAATATACACTTAAAACAGCTTTAAATGACTACAAACAGTAAAAAATACACTTAAAACAGATTTAGATGACTACAAGCAATCAGAAAAGGCTTTTAAACAAATTACCCAATTAACCAGTAAAAAAATCTCAAAACTGAGCCCTGTTCCTGTAGTCTTCAATCAGAGAAGTTCTAACTGCACACTCCTGCCACTGGGGTGCAAGGGAACCTTCTCCAAAAAAGAAGGCCTGAATTAGTGCTCAAGCTATACAAACAAAGCTAGATTCAGCAGGCCTGAATCTAGTTTATGCGTCAGCAAACAAGGCACACCAATTTCAGTAAGAAACAGTTCAAATATGCAGGCATTATAAGCCTCTAACCAGAATTCCCATCTCAGAAGGGCATAGTCCAGCATCTCCTCTCACAAGAGTGCAGAACACAAACCTTCTTAATGTAAAATGACTGACTTGAAGCCCAAGTACGTAAACCAGAACTAATACACTTTTAGAATAACAGACAGTGAGCCTTCCATCAGCAGTTCCCATCTTAGAAGGATGTAAGCTACCTGTCATGCCACAACAGTGCAGACCACAAACCTTCTTAATGTAAAACAACTGGTCTGAAGCCTAAGTGCTTAAACCAAAAGGCTTAGAATGATAGCTACACTTTAATCAGGTTACTACCAAGCAGTAATAAATACAATTGAATACTTTTAAGAAGGACTAGATTAGTGCTCAAGTTATACAAGCAAAGCTAGATTCAGCAGGCTTGGATCTAGTCTATGCTACAGCAAACAAGGAACACCAATTTCAGTAAGAAACAGTTCAAATATGCAGGCACTATAAGCCTTTAACCAGAAATTCCCAGCTCAGAAGGGCAGAATCCAGCCTCTCCTCCCACAAGAGTGCAGACCACAAACCTTCTTAATGTAAAATAACTGGCCTGAAGCCCAAGTGCTTAAACCAGAACTAATACATTTTTAGAATAACAGACACTGAGCCTTCAATCAGCAGTTCCCAACTTAGAAGGATGTAAGCTACCTGTCCTGCCACAACAGTGCAGACCACAAACCTTCTTGATGTAAAACAACTGGTCTGAAGCCCAAGTGCTTAAACCAAAAGGCTTAGAATGATAGTTACATCAAGCAGTAATAAATATAATTGAATACGTTTAAGACAAAGCAAAAGCAAAATAAAGTAATAAAGTAGGAAGAAATACAAATACAGTAAAATCAGATGAATAAAGTGCAATTTTGTTTTTGAGTGAGCAAATGAGATGGACCCAGGACGAGTATCCAAATGCAAATTTACAAGAGGGGTGGGCAGTTTTAAAGCCACCAAGATTAACACTAAAACAAAAGCACGGAGGGTGGGTGGGAAACTAACTTAAAAAACAGAGCCACAACTTCCAGCTAAATAGTATTCAATGCAACACAAATAAATCAAGTTAAATGCTGTATTATTTGAAAAAAGTGCAGTTAAAGATTTACTTAAATTCACTTATACGTCCAGTTGATTGCAAGTAGGTCTTAGCTGGCCAAAGCTCAGAGTTTAAGCAGAAAATAATCCAAAATATACCACTTATATAAAGCAAAAACTGAATATTAATGAAGTGAAACTACCCCACTTATCACTGGCTATGCAGGAATTCTAACAAGCACTAAATTCTAACAAACATTAAAAAACAAAGCCACAACTTCCAACTAGATAGTATTCAAAGAAACACAAATAAATCAATTTAAATGGTGTATTGTTTGAAAAAAGTGCAGATAAAGATTTATTTAAATTCACTTAAACGTTCAGTTGATGTTAAATTATGATATCTATAAAAGTATCTCTCTCTCTATATATATATGCATGTATCTATATATATATATATATATATATATATATATATAGAGAGAGAGAGAGAGAGAGAGATCTATATATATCTATACATATATGTCTATATATATATATATATATATATATATATATATATATATGTGTGTGTGTGTGTGTGTGTGTGTGTGTATGAGTGTATATATCAAACAAAAGGGTAAAAGGTCATATAGACAAACCATTCAGTAAAAACTGCAAGAAAAATCCAGCCAATCTACAGTTTTCATTGTGTGATACCTTAAATATCCAGTAATGGAGGCCCATGGGATACATGCAAATTACCCCTTAAGGACATCAACAGTTTCAGCTACACAACTTCTGAATGTGCATGACTTTTTTGTGGGGTTTGGATTTATTGGCTTGAGTGTAACTATACAGATTTAAAAAAATAAAAATGTCATGGTCATTCAGGAGTCATGTGGCTGAAAAGCTGGATGTCCTTAAGGTGTCATTTGTGTACATCCATTGAGCATCCTTAGAGTAGGTTTAGGGTATTACCCAGTGAAAGTTCTAGCTTGGCTGGCTTTTTATCTCAGTTTGTATAGAATATATACGTGTGTGTGTGTGTGTGTGTGTGTGTGTGTGTGTGTGTGTGTGTGTGTGTGTGTGTGTGTGTATGTGTGCATCTGTGTGTCTTTGTGTAGTCAAATGGCAAAGTGGAGGAAAACTCATTATGTGGGATCAAAAATCAAGTGAGTCCTGACTTTGACTGCAGCAGAGAGGGAAACTTGGACTTTGCCCAGTTAATCTTGGAGATAGTATATATAATAAGCCTGTGGTGTGGGGTAAATAAGAAATGTTTAAGAATTTTTTTTTCATTTATTTTTGTTTCAAGCATTTGTTCTCAGTTAGTGAATGTTTGCTAAGATGAACATTCACAATAGCAATATACATCCTTGTGTGTGTGTGTGTGTGTGTGTGTGTGTGTGTGTGTGTGTGTGTGTGTGTGTGTGTGTGTGTGTGTGTGTGTGTGTGTGTATGTGTTTGTGTGTGTGTCTATATAGGAAGGAAGAAATAAATAAGAAATAAATATGTAAATATGTGGTCTATGAAAAGTGTAGTTCTCTGAGAAGAAGCTGCTCAGTGTGTGTATATGTGTCAATTTATGGATATTTATCTAAATATATTCTGTGGTGGTGCAGTGGTAGCATTGTCGCCTCACAGCAAGAGGCTCTCCCGTTCGATTCTCGGCTGGAGCACCTTCTGTGTGGAGTCTGCATGTCCTCCCTGTAGTTGGGTGGCATTCGAAAGCCATGCATGAATGGGAGTGCCTTCTTGGAAGGTTGGGTGTCGTGCTGGCAATTCGGCACCATAAAAAAATCTACTGCCAATCATTAGCAGACTGGAGTTCTGCTGTCGCGACCCCTAACTGGGAAAAGCCAAAAGAAAAACAAAAACAGCAACATCTAAATATATGAATATTATTGGAAAATCAAGAAAAGGATATGGAGGTGTAAGGAGTATGTACATACAAATGCACACACACACACACATTGTATATATATATATATATATATATATATATATATATATATATATATATATATATATATATATATTTATACTTACTGGTGTTGCTTGACTTGTCTATGGTAGCCATCATTCAGCAGTCAAGTGGTAAGCATAGTCAATAGAAGAGGCAGTAAGGGCAAAGGGAAAGAAGACAAAGGAAATTTAAATTGAGAATTTTGTAATGAAGGTGTGTGTGTGTGTGTGTGTGTGTGTGTGTGTGTGTGTGTGTGTGTGTGTGTGTGTGTGTGTGTGTGTTTGTGTGTTTGTGTGTTTGTATATATATATATATATATATATATATATATATATATATATATACATGGATCTACTTCAGAGGTTTGAAGTTTCAAAACTTTGAACTTCAAATGGCCGATAAGATCAAAGTTTTGAAACTTCGAAAACCTAATTAAAAAAATAAATAAATAAAAACATTTTTTTTACATTTTTGCAGGAGGGCAAGCTCCCCTGCACCCTCCACACCCCCTGCTAATTAAATATACCAACTCTGAGGTCACACTACAGTGAAGAAAATGGTAAATATCCTGTTCCTTGCTGTATGGCAATTGGGACATCCTACTAGCTATACTAGCATCTTTCTAAGTATGTAAGTTCAATGTTTAAGCAGAAAAATCCATGCCAAAGCAAATCCTGCTACTCTAACAAGTTTCTATGTTTATAAGAGCAATATTTAAAATTTATCCCTGATGTTGGGCCTCTTCCCCCCATTATTCTGGCTTTGTTATGAATGTTTCTGCTAAGAGATTGAGAGGTATGAAGTGGAGACTGGTATTTGACAGTGTCACTTTATCCTTGTTAAACTGGTTGTTAATTATGATGCTTTGCTGCACATTAGCCAAGTTCTTCAACAACAGCAAACCAAACAGAAAGCACCAAAAGTCCAGACGAATAAATCATATTTAGCAAAGAAATAGCATCCAAACCGCCAGACTAAAAAATGAACACTTTAATAAAACATGCACAGATACACTATAAAAGCATATGAATGAATAAGTGCTTTCAGGACCATCTCCCTTTATCAGACTAACCATTGCTCATAAAATAACCTATTTAAACAATGATTAGCTAAGTTCTTATACATTTTAACAGTATGAGCCACATTCTCATCATATTTTGATTGCTTTATAAGCCTGACTACAGATTTAGGCTGGAGTTCCAAGATTTTGTTCACCTTATCACTCAAATAATTTATTTGTTGCCTTTACAGTGAATAACTATGGTTTAATTGAAGGGGATGACATATTTGCAAAAATCATACCAGTGTGTAATATAATATTGTATGTCAGCAGGGTATAAACATTATGGAATGCATATGTTCACTCTCATCTTCAAAGAGTTTTAGAGCATTTTTATAGCCACCACATTTTACAAATAGATCCTGTAATCCATGTGGCATGAAATATGTACTACAGTCATGATCTGCAAAGATCCTGGTCATATTTTTAAATTCGTATTTACTGTGGAGACATAGTGTAAACCATTTTATAGGTTATTTGATACTACATATTCTGTAGTTCTTTCTTTATGTAGTATTCAGTACTATACCACTCTGTTGGAGAAGTTAGAATACCTGGCCTTTAAATACTATTTTAATCCTTGTTCCCACAATTGCAAACTTAAGTGCTTTGTGGTGTTTGTATTTGATTTTTAGAATGTAAATTGCAATACTACATGAGAAATATTTAGGCACAGATATCTGAATTTCAAGCTAATCAAAGCCATATATATGATTACTATGTAGCAGACATACTTAGTCAATCAATTACACACATGAAAAGATGCATTAATACTAAATAAATTCAACCTTTTAGCAAGTAAACAAAAAATGTATACAGCAAAATAAATAAAAAAATCTGCTTCCTTCTTTTCAATCATACATACTACAAATCATGTTAATTTTTTGTCAGGGCAGTACTGTATGCTACTCTGCAAATGTCAAGTGTAACACAGAAGTAATTACATTTGCAGACTTATGTTGTAGTTTTAGATATGCTTACTTTTTCTCCTTTTGTCTCAGAATTCTCAAGAAAGGATGCATTCCTTAAAAAGTGCATTATTGATTTGTTAATTTCCTTATTTTCAAGAGCTTCCAGATTTTGCACATTCATTTCTAAAAGTGCTGTCTTGTTAAGTATATGGTGGAAAAAACACTGCATAATATCTGTTCTGATCTAACTGCAGTAAATTAATTTCCTTTGATAATAAAACTCAGTGTTTAGAAGACATATGCATGTTATTTTTATAAATTGCATTAGCCATATATTTAGTACATTGCAATCATGCAACGACTGACATTAAATATCATTATAATCTTTCATTTCCAATCCATCTGCTTTAATGTAATCTTTGATAGACATCTGTGTTGCTATGGCTGTCACAATTAATTCTGATTTGGGGCCATACTGCAAACACAGTGCAGTATTACAACCATCAGTCATTTCATTAAATATTATCAGCTTTAGTGTGTCTACGGAATTGTTTATATTTGGTTCCTAATAGCTATATGTTTTTATTTAATGGCACGATTTGTGCTAACATTTTGTATTGTGTAACTGACACCTAATATGAAATCTTCCTAAAAATTTTAGGAATAGGTAATAATCTGTTAATGAGTATCACTATGAGACACATTCCCGTGCCTCTCAAAAATGTATGTTCTTTAACATGATACTCTGTCTCCACATTTTCTAAAAAATAGCAAAAACAAAAACAAAAAAAAAAACAAAACAAAAAAAAAACTAACAGGCAACATTTGTTGTAACAAAAATGTTTTGATAAGGATATTCTTAGCAAAGAAATTAGGTTTAATATTATTCTATAGTACCAACAAAAGCTGTATCCAGTACTGTATCCTTTGTGTAAATCAATGAATTGCACTGAATCACAGATTGTTTTTCAGTTTCAGAATATTGTTATTATTGCACAGATAGGAAAAATGACTGTGAGAAGTATTTTCTTTTGAGATTTTGTTCTGGTTATCAAATCAGTGTAGCAAGAGTAGATAACCTCCATCATCCTACCCTTGCTACACTGAACTGAGAAATCCTACCTGCCCACTGGATGACATAAGTTTGTGCAGTGGAATGTGTTTGACTCAATACCTCACAACACTGAGGTATTGAATTGCATGGTGGACAGCAATGTTCAGACAAGAAAATGCAGTCCAAAAGCATTCAATGTTAATGAATCGCATTCCCTAGTCTGAGCATAGAGCTGGCACTGCCCAAAAAATCAATATGCCCACTGAGTTCCGTCAAACTCCTTAGGTGCAGTAGCTCCCACTGTATGTTAGAAGTGGTACTGTAGGCTAGAACCTGCTTGCAAAACAATTTCCAACACACAGATTCAGCTGCAGGTCCATGAGATCTTGCATTAAAACAGCTCCCTCTGTTAGTCATACTGGTAAAGCAGTCATGATGGCCAGCATGGTCAGCATACCTGTATTCACCCCATCTAAGATGAGACCTGGGCATTTGGTGACACCAGCCCCAAGGGAATGCAATCTAGTTTTAGTAATGCACTAAAATAAACCATCCTTTGAGGATACCTACAATGCATCTCCACCTGTATGTGGAACTATGTACTTCAGGCTGTCTCACCAGGTACCACCTGCAGTATCTAGTCCCGCATACTGTTTGTTGCTTCTACCTCAAAGAGAAACCCACTTATTTCACTGGAGTTTATTCATTATTTGGCACTGTATGTTGGCAGGCTTTCCCAATGTGCAATGGTAAATTATTTTGGTGAGGCAAGACTGAGTTCCCCTTTTGGAAATGGGTGTAGGGCTCTACCAGTCTCAGTCAGCGTACACTGAATAGGGGCATTTTGAGCCCTATTGTTTGGTATCAGGCATGGAATAACATACTCAGTTGGTTATGTTACTCCAGCCAAAGCCTTGTGAAATCTGGCATTTTGTTAATTTAGTTTATGTGTACATAGCTGTTTTTCATGACTCTTTCTATACTGTTGTGGACATATGTTTGGCATTGTGCCCTCTAAATATGTACCAGTATTAAAAAGAAATTGGAAATGAATGTTTAGTTGACTTCGCAAACCATATCTAAGATTGGTAAAGAAAATGTATGACACATTTATCTATCTATCTATCTATCTATCTATCTATCTATCTATCTATCTATCTATCTATCTATCTATCTATCTGTCTGTCTATCTATCTATCTATCTATCTATCTATCTATCTATCTATCTATCTATCTATCTATCTATCTGTCTATCTGTCCATCTGTCTATCTATCTATCTGTATGTATCCTGAAATGGTATGGGGTTTGATCATAAAAGCTGAAACACATTGAAAGGAACTGCTATTGTGAACAGTGAGACTAAATTTGTACAAATTTAAGCAGGGGGAATAGGGGAGAGAAAGATGAAGTGTAGACAGAGAGGCAAAGAGAGGATTAAAAACAGAACAGAAACCCACAGCCAAGGAAATATAAATATTGGGACATGAAGGTTTAATGACTAAACTTGAGTCCTTTGCTTATGAGCAAGCAATAGTCATAAAGGGATTTAAAAGAAAGGTTAAGCAGATAAGTGAGGCAGCAATAAGGATCCTAAAATAACTATGCTGAATTTGGGACATATGCAAAAACATGAATTTATCTGTGCTGTCGCTGCTGTGGTTTGCTGCAGCTCAGAATATGAGAAGCGCAGAAGAAGATCTCTAGTAAGTCTAAATTTTTAGGTGAACAGAAGATGACTGGCCATGCAGTACTAGCTGGAGAAAGAAAAAAGGAATGTGAGTGAATTCTACCACTAACTAGCTAACCGTAAACATAACCTCAATAAATTATAAAGCAGAAACAGTCTCCACAAGTGCAATGAAATAAGGATATGGTATCTCCTTACTTCATTAATGCTACAGAATCAAGCAGGTCACATGATTATTAGAGGACTGGATAATGGTGGAATAGTAAAGCAATGATCCTTTCCTCTCCTGTTTGCATGGTAATGGTTTAACAGTTTATCTTCTACTCTTGCTGGAGTCCAGCGGGCCAGATATTAGGAGCTCTGTATAACAGAACAAGAAACAAACAAGTATTCTATAAAACACAAATATACGATAAGGGTGTATGAATGCTAAGTCTGATGGACTGTAGCCCGTATTTCAGAAACTGACTGATATTCACATATGTGATGTAGATATCACTTGCTTACCGGAGTAATTTACAGATTGTAATATTAAATGCCAATGTCTGTGATGTCAGTCTTAACTGTAAAGTGAGGTCCCCACTGTATTAATCATGTAAGTCCATTAATAAATTTATAGTGGTATAAAGACAACTGGGAGTTGGACAATGAAGATAGAAGTGAGTGAGACTTGGATGGAAAGAAAAAAAGAAATTCAATCTGAAATGTTTGGGCACTATATTATATCATACATGTGATGAAGAAAGGTCATAATGACTGATAATGAAGAGGTTGCTGCTTGCAAACTTTATATTTCATTGTTTCATCTACAAATAAAATGAATGGTGCCCTTGAAGAATAAATGCCTATGTTACATTAAAACAAATAAGCTAGTAATATTGCAACAGGGAGTGGATGGCAAACTGATAACGGGTTCATACAAGGTATCTCCTCCAAAGCAGGACATCCTCAGGAATGCAGCAAATATCCTCTTTAAGGTACAACATAGCACAGTATCAGCAATACATCTATATATTGTGGGAGAAGAACCCACAGCTTTCTGCATCAAAAGCAAGTATACTACCAGTTGTGCTACTAACAATGTTTTGCAATGTTTTAGCAAAACAGTGATATCATTTGCTAAATAACAGTTGCACTTTGCAAACAGACATGGGATAGGCAGCACTAAACTTCTCTTACCTCGAAGGTCTCAGCTCCTTGTAAAATGCACTTGCAGCACTAGAAATTTGGAAAAAGCCAAAATTATGGAGGGGGGGGGATAAAGGCCCAAAACCAGGGACACATTTTAAACATTGTTTGCGTTTCCTGAAAGATAGGAAGAAAAACTTAAATAGCTGTCATTATTTAGTGAATTCAGTCTACAATGATTTGCCAGAAAAACAAAATTTTTAAGAGGAACAGTCCAAAAGTATGAGCTTAAAATTTCCAGGCATTCTGTGAAAACCTGGACAGTTGAGAGCTTGAATCACTAGTGGTGGTACGGGTAGAGAATTCAGGCTCTTGTTTCTTGTACCCAAGGTACAGGGTTTAAGCCTAACAATAAGGGCATTTTACACACACATGGATTCACTTTAGAAGCTTGAAATACTGAAATATCAAAATTCAGTATTTCGAGCCCATAAAGTGAAATCCTGAAAAGAGTGAAATCTCAGAAGCTCAAAATTAAAAACCTTGAATACCGGAGGTTTTGAATTAGTGCTTCTGGTGTTTCACTGTGGTTATGGATTCAGGTAAATGTGTATGTGTTAAGGGTTTTGGGTAGGGGCTGTGGTGTGTGTTAGTGTGTTTTGTTGCTGTGATGTGTGCATGTGAGGAGAATGTAGCTTGTGTGGTGGTGTTTTGTGTGTGTTTGTATGTAGTGTTACCTTGGAATTAGAATATTGAAGTGTGGAGGGTGTGGAGGCTTGCCCCCCTGCTTTTATGTAGTAGAGAGCTTGTGTTTGTGTATGGGGAGGAAGGAGCGTGTGTGTGTGTGTGTGTGTGTGTGTGTGTGTGTGTGTGTGTGTGTGTGTGTGTGTGTGTGTGGAGTAGAAGCGCGAAATTCAAAATCTCCAGTGTACGAGATTTCGAATTTCACGCTTCTGAGTTTTTGTTCTTTAAAGGTTTCGACTTTATAGCCTCGAAATACTGAATTTTGACATTTCAATATTTCGAGGATATAAAGTGAATACACATGCACACACACACACACACACACACACACACACACACACACACATACACAGACAGCAATGACCAACTGAAGCAGCTAAAATTCCAGCAATGAATGGAAGCCGCAGCAAATTCCTTGAATGTTCACACAAAAGCAGCAATGACCAGCTGAAGCAGCTTGCCAACATTCCAGTAATGAATGGGTGAAGCAGCAAAATTCTGTTAAACGTTTACTCACACATACAGCTTACCATAGGCAGCAATGAATGGGTGAAGGTAAAGCAGCGGCAAAATCTTTCAATGTTCACACACACACACACACACACACACACACACACACACACACACACACACACACACACACACACACAGCAATGACCAGCTGAAGCAACTAGAATTCCGAAGCAGCAAAATTCTGTGAACGTTAAATTTCATCCATGGGTGGGGGGGGGTGACAATGCAAGCAGTGTATTCAGAATGGGCTGTTGGGTGTTCTTTAAAAACAACATCCCTAAAAAGAAAAATTTGTAGTCCCTTTGCAAATGAAATTAAAAAAAAATGATGTGCCACCCCCCCAACATAAAATCAAAAAGCATATAAATTAGTGTACAGAAACAGGCTGGTCTCCAACATACACAATTTTGGTAGTATGTTATTATTATCCTACTGACTATATTTTGACACATTAATTGACTATTATTCTTCTACGCCTAGTCTAATCCCACATAAAATGAATGTGAACTGGTTAATATTTTAAGTATGCAACATTTTCAGATATGCTTGAATTGAATCTTCCATAAACAGATTTGCAGATCTCCGGGGAGGTTAGTCTCATCATTTGACTGTTTTAAGAAAACCAAATCACTTTTTTTCAGACTAAGAGCTTAAAACTTCAATTACAGGTCAGAAGAGGAATATAGTTGTGTGACAAACACATACTAACATGCTTTAGTGGAATAGTCTTCTCTTGCACTTTGGGGAGGAGAATAAATCTACATGTCTAGGGAGGCTCGACTTCTATGGCAGCCCTCTCAGGTAGTTACATCAGCACTCACTTCCTTATTCATGAAAACAGAGGCCAAATAACTAAAGCCCACTCCATGGATTTTTTTTGTTACTCTTACTGCACCAGAATATTCAGCTCCAGGTTTAAGGTCAAGGAGGATTTGATTTTGAATTTGAATTGATGCTTGACTCTGGAGCTACGATGACAATGAATCACTTAGTTCACTTTCATTTAAGGGTAAAGCAGTCCAGTTAACAGCTACTGTACTGATCATCACATTCAAAACATAAACACATCATTCACACGTCATTCACAATCACATGAAAAAAGCACCGCTAACTATTTTTAACAATAAAAGAAGTGTGCAAGTCTATGCAGGCTGCAGCAGATTGCAGAATTGTTTCTGATTCCTTTGCTGTAGTTCTATTGAGCATACATTTTTTTTTTACTTACCTCCTGTTGCCAGAGATACATTATTTTCAAACTGAATCCTCCTGATTCCTGCAGAGCAGACACAGGTGGACACTGAATGAACTGCCAGACTCAGATTCTGCAGAACTTAATTTAAATTGTGTTGTGCACAGCCAGCCATCCACAGACAGCTCTGCCTCCACTCACTGCTACTCATTTTATTAATTTAACAGGCTACCCAACTTTAAACTTGCAAATAAAAAATGGAAGAAAATCAGGAATTGAAGGAGCCACTTGAGAATTTGTGACACCCCATTATTTAGCCCTCAAAACTGGTAAAATAACAAGGAATTTGGTATGTTTGAGTGTGCCTGCCACATATGCAAAACTATCACTTTGAACAGCAAATCAACAGAAGAATGTGCTCCATTCCATAGTTACAGATGTCTAATTATGACAGACAGGAGATGTGTGTAGTCATGAAATGAGGGGCATGGTCATGTGACATATATTAACATGCAAGTAATTCAAGGTAAAAGTCAGAGTCACTCCCTTGACATCTGGGTTGTGTGTGTAGGAATTACAGTATACACCTATGAATATGACCCAGGTACATGTGATAGGAAGATCACACATAGATAGTTTGCCCGTAAGAGTTAAGCTGAAAAGATTTACTTACTAGTGGTATTGTGTAACGATATCAGCTACATGAGATCTCTTGCACCTGTCATATCAAACTGATTAAAGTATAACACATATTTAGCAGTGCAATCATCATATTACATTGTGTACTTCCTGCTGCAGCTGCACTACAATACACATCGAAATACAGTCTGTAAAAGTACTGCTGTGAATGTAGTATAGTATCATGTTGTAAATCACATTTTGGCCTTGAAGTGAGCCTTACTGAAACATTAATAGTACCTCTATGACAATGCACAACCATAACTCAGAGACAGGTGAAAGTAGTAAGTGAACTGTTGAAAGTTTACATTTCACATACATTAGCTGTACACTGGCCTGAAACAAAGTTATCTTCTGCACATAGGTCCCCACCTCCATTGTGCAGATGTTGGTAGAGCCAAGCTACATATGGCTAATTCTATTAAGTTTTGACAGCTAACAACAAATGACAATAACTATCTCATAATATTGATTACATAATGTACTTTGCGCTAAATAGCATTCAACCAATGCATCAATATACTGGCGATACTCTTAAGAAATTACAGCACTGACTGCGTTAACATCAACTACCCACCACAAAACTGTAAGAAGCTATCATAACACAGATCCTATCACAGTTTGTAACCACTTTGCAGGATGAGACACATCAAGAACTGATGATGAGACCATTCTTGCCTTTAACCACTATATTGTAAACAAAATAATAAAAGGCACACTTGAATGTTTCCATTACATCATATAATAAACACTATTCCTTTTGGGGAAGCAAATCCTTTCTGAAAGCATTCTCTGACACACTCAGTCATCACACCTTGCCATATTTGAATACCTGAGGTCATACTTGATAGAGCTGTATATCAACCACTGATGACACAAAAAATCATATCTGATGTGTCAAGAAGCACATCCATAAAGAGTAAATTACAGCAGTACTGTGCTGGAATTGTTATAGCTCTCTTAAAATGTTAACTGAGACCTCAAAAAACTTTGGCCCTATTAGTGTCCACACAACTGTGAGTGTGATATGCCTTGATTGCATGGGTAAGCCACCCCTGTCAGTTAAACATACATTACCAGGTTCAAACTCCTGCCTACAAATCTTAATACTCTAAGCAGTGCTTTGAATGGTCATATACCCCCTAAAAGTTCATTTTAGGGATCAAAAGTATTTGACTATTTTACCATTCACACAGCTCTGAGTTAGACATATCACTGTCTGTAGGGTAAACCACTCTTGTCTGTAAATATTGTTTTGCTCATGTACATTATCAGATTTGAACACCTGCCCTTCTAAGTCTACATGCTACAGAAGTTAGTACTTACTACATGCACCACAGAAGAGTTTTTACTACAAGAGTTCAAAACACATATTTGCATGGGCTGATCTCATCAATGTCTGGAAATACCTATGTTTGTCCTAAATGATTTTGGGGAATGTTGGATAAGGGGGTGTTTCATGCCACTACACTCACATTATGCTGGCCTTTGGTGAATTCTAACAGTTGCCTATTTAAGTCCACAATCTAAGAAACTGTGTAAACTCATTACATCCAAGTGACGCCTCCAGGTGCATCTACAGTTAACTCCTACTGATGCCTCTAGGCATCAAATATTGCTTGTTCATATTTGCATCAATAATTTCAAAACCATTTTATGTGCAAGTTTTCATCTTAAAGCTTACACAATGGCAAACTCAACTGCATTACTATTTGACCTCTGTCTAGTGCAGGTTAATAGATATTGACTGTTATTTTTATGATACTAATTTATATAGATAGAATTTTCACATTTTTCCAAATATGTCAACAACCAAGTAATATAGACAGACCTCCTTAGCCTCATATGAAAGCACTCAGCTAGATGAATAAAATACGGCTGACAGTATGTGTATAAATTGAGTGGTTGCTAAAATATTGTACAATGTTTACAAAATATTACAAATGTAATTGTTACTGTGTTTAATGTGACTTAGAAAATTCTGTTTATGACCTAGAACCTAAAGCATACTACCACTATAAAAATAGCTTGTGCTGAAGAGTTTGCCATTTATACTTCTTTCATAACTTGTTTGAAATGTGAGGGCATAATTTGATTCTGTCAAAAGGCTTAGGCTCTGCCCATTGGAAGTTACAGTGCAAACTTCCTGAGCTCCATTGGAGTGAATGAGTTAACCACACATACCTCAGGTGAAGTCTTACTACAACTGTGAAGCACAATATACGTGAAACGTGACATCCTCATTGTGCTGCAAGGCATTTATGTGGCTTAAGAGTGAGTGAAAGAGTAGAGTGAGACCTGTCCCTCTTTTAATATCTTGCTGGAGTAGCGGTATACAGTCATTCTTGGATTGTAGTAGCAAACACTCACAATACTTAGAGAATGCCAGACTGCCAGATTAAAATACCTGCAAACACAATTCCACAAGGTAGAGACCATAGCATCAATCTCCAGCACCACAGAAGAAGTCTTACTATAACTGTAAGATAGACCATATTTGAACAAATGGCCTCATCACTGTTTAGCAAAACAGATTGTCTGGGATAAAAGTGATGGAAGAGCTCTCTCTCAATATAAATATACAGATCAGATGAGTGGGGGAAGCCATTCTGACCTAGATCTGGAATCACACAGGCAATGATACAAGTGACTCATATAGAAGGTAAAGTACATATAGTGCCAACCAGCAACACCATAGAAGAAGTTCATAGGTTCATAGGTTCATAGGTAAGTACTAGGCTATCAGCCCATGGGCATTTATAAGCCTAGCCACAGAGTGATGGCTTTAACCTCCCCATTAGTTTAGTAACCTGGGCCTCTGTCAACAGGGCTCCTGAAGTGATCCCAGGGTAGAACTTATGATTACCCATGCACTCATCAAGATTTCTCTTGAAGAGGGTCAGAGAGGAGCTCTGTCGAATATGGACTGGGATTCTATTCCAGAGTAAGGGGAGTCACTGGGACAGGAATCTATCCCTCCAGCATGTCCTGTTTATTGTTGTACTTGTTGCTAGAACGAGTGGTTCTGAGGGATCTCGTTTTTTTGAGGTGAAGCATGTCCATTAGTTCAGGGTTTGACATGGCCCTATAGGTCAGGCATAGGTCACCTCTGAGCAGACGGTAAGCAACTGAGGAGAGCTGGAGTTTTTTTAGTCATGCTTCATAGGGTAATTGTTTAAGGCCCTTAATCCTCTTAGTGAGGTACTTCTGTGGTCTTTCTAGTTGTTGCAGGTGTCTAGTGAGATACATCCCAAATGGGGCATTGTACTCTATTATGGGCCTAATGAGTGAGGAGTAAAGGCGCACAATCACCTCCTTGGATCTGGATGAGAAACCCTTTGTGATCAGGTGTGCCACATAGAAGGATTTCCTGACTGTTTTGGCTATGTGGTTATCAAAGGAGAGCATGCTATCTACTTGGGTACCCGGGTCCCTAATTACTTCTTCTGTATTTAGTGGATTCCCATCTATGTGGTAGTTTGTAGGTACTTTTTTTTTCCCAAATGGGATTACTATGCATTTTTTGGCATCTAGCTTGAGTCTGACTGCAAGTGTGAGATAGCACACATTTGAATGGACAAGCTCATCACTGTTTTGCAAAGCAGGTATTTGGGTTATAAGGGACTGAAACTGATGAGGTAGCCATCTCCCAGTGTAAATCTACAGATCAGATATGTGACTGAAGCCATTCTTACCGAGCATTCAAATCACGCATGCTCATACTATTCTAACACCTACCTAAGTACACAGTCTAGTATACATTGTATCAACTGCCAGCACCACAGAAGAAGTCTGACTACAAGTGTGAGATGGAGCACATTTGAATGTATGACTCATCATTGTGTTGAAAACCAGATGTTTGATCTAAAAGGGAATGAAATTGATGGAGAAGCCCTCTCCCTAAGCAACTGTCTCTCCTGAGTGGCAGTGCGCACATCTGTTCTGTAGGTGAAGCCATTTCTACTTAGCACTACAGTCACACATTCAAACACAGACACATGCATACTAGTCAGTGACTGCTGGATTCAATCACCTTACCTAAGCTCACAAGCTAGAGAACATTGCATCTGCCACCAGTACTGCAGGAGAAGTCAAACTATGAATGCAAGCTAGCACACACGTAGTGAAAAGGAATGTGTATTTACAAGTAGACAAAACAATAATGTGTTGATCACAAGGAATTACATACTAGTCAGATAACTCATAAATCATATCATTCATGGACGTTGTGGTAGTGGGAGTGATCTGTAGCTGTTTCACATTATGGTGTATTAACTATTTATATGACTGATGATAATTACAGTTGTCATATAGTGAAGAAACAAGCAAACATTCCCACCTTTTCAGCTCTGATGTGAGCCTTCTTCATTAGCTGATGTCATTGTAAATATTTTGTAATGTGTGCACAGTGTGCAATGTAAGTACAAAACATGCATGTCAAAATATGAAAGTACTGTACTTAATACTGCTCTACAAGTATTTGTACAAATGTCCCATACAACTGTACATAATTTGCAAGTCTAATGCGTTGGAGTGCAAACAAAAAGTGGTTACACAGCATCATAGTGAACTCATCGTGTCTTGACAACAACAAGCCATTAAAAAATACACAAGTGATGCAAGGCACTGGAATTACTTTCTCTTTGCCTTAATTGCTTACTGAGGACCACCCCTAACAAGTTGATTTGTTCAAATAATGGCAAAGTGTTAGCACATGCATAATTATGCATTTTGTTTATTTATTTATTTTTTTAGTTTTATTTTTTAGTTTTTGAACTTAAAATGGGAATTAACAGTGGTTTAGTGTTCTGTGCCAAGTTTCATGCAAACAAGGAGTACAGACATATAGACAGTTCTGATTCTGAGCCATGTCAGAACAGATGTGTGTCAAGTTAACATTTTATGTGTCATCATTTAAATGTGTTATTACCATTACAGTAAAGTATTCATTAGATGGGTAGTACAGTGGTATAATTATACAGTTCATATATTTTCTGACTGTCCACATGTTTAAGGCTTGTTTTACTATTCCTTATGCAATTGTAATTGTTTCTGTCACATCACTGAGTAGTAAAGTTACTACATGATAAAACACATCTATGTGTCAGACTTCATATCCTTCAAAATGCATGATAATGCTAAAGATTTAATCCTAGCACCTACTAAGAGTATATGAGCATTTTTTAAACTGTGTCTAGTGTATAATTGTCACTTCATAGCTGGTGGAGTAACATATGCATCCATAATGTATAAAAGCAAAATTGTATGATAAATGATAATGTTCATATTGTGAGAGCTGATGCTGTATTTAAACATCTGACAATCTGCATCAGTAGTTTATTGATGTGATCATTAGCTGATTACACCACAAAGTGAAGCAAATGGCATATGCTAAAGCAAACACATTTAAGAAGACAATAAAAGCAGTATGAAAGAAGGGGTATGCATGCTGCATACTACATAATTGCAATAACAATTGAAAATCCCATATGGTGTACATTCAGCCCTACAGCCTGTTCAACAAGAATGTTTGGGAAGGTGGTTAGGAATAAGGTTAGGTTGGTAGGGTAAGTTAGGAAGTAGGTACAGTCATACAGGACATACAACACATACAAGGATGGTGATGAGCACAAACGGTTGGGGGACACCATGATTGAGGATAGGTATTGAACATGGGAGGGGCATCCATGTTCAGCATGAGTACAGTGAGAATGTAATCTTTACCCTCAGAACTATCATCACTGTCTTCCATCACAGACACCTGATGCACTGCTGGATGGGGCATCGACTTGCTTATCCAGTGCAGGACTATATCAGCTCTGAAGATGCGGTGACTAATATGCCTCTCCTTATTGTCCTCCACCAGCACTGTCATCTACTGACAAGTGATGTAATTGTCATCTCCATTAGCAATACTCTGAGTGGGTAACAATGCACCAGCCCCAGGGCAGATCCACCTGATACAGCTGGAGGAGGTAGTTCAAACGTTACTGCAACAATGCCAGGTTGGGACGCAGAAGTGCTGGGTGTCTGTGCTGCCTGTGGTGGTACTGCTGGTAGCCAACTGTGTAGATATGGTGGTCTATTCCCACTGGCAGTTGTAGTATCCCATGCTGATGGTTATTTCTGCTGCAACAGGAATTATGTTGGAAAAAATAAATTAATAATATGAGAAAGAAATAGGACGGAAGATAGAAAACATACAGCATAGCATCAATGCCATGTTATGTTAACATTTCACAATCAATTAAAAAATTAAACTAAACTGTATAAACTTTTCTCACCGACGTTATACATGTGTCGTAATAGGCACATTAATCACATTGTTATTGCAGACATTAGGCAAACAGTTTTGCTGTTTTGTGACTGTTTGTATATATGATATATGCATTCCAAGTAAAGCCCTGCTTATTTACAAATATCGCAATGGTATTGTTACTGATTGCAGATTGTTGATTTTATATTATATAATGAAAACTAATTGCTGCTTGTAACTAAACTCACACACAGCTACTTTGATTACACATTGCCTAATGCAATGCTCATGAGTTACTTGAGCAAGCATGCATGCTTGATATATATACGTAAGATATGCCTACTCAGTGGTGTGATGTCACACAAATGGATAAAGTTAATGACAATTCTGATGTATGATGATATTGCTCGCATTCACACCTGAATCACACTTAACCCATGTCTCTCTGAGGCCTTCCTATTCCTTTCAATATCATCAGAAGCTGTAGAGAAAAAAGACAGAAAAAAATATATTTAATGACAGCCTGTATCTGTTGGCAAGCCGTGGTATTGTATTGACTGGTGATGGGTCACTTTGCTAACATATGTCAGATGGGTTACAAGTTTTAAAATAAACCTTCCTTTGACTAAGGATATCCTGTTTGCATATTTTCATGTCACTGTAATGGTGATGACATTGTTCACCAGTGCATGGGATTCCAGTGACATTGTTGGCTATTCCAAGCTTCAGCCTTGTACTGAGAGCCAGTATACTCCTGCTCAAAAGCCTGCAGCTGTAGCACTTTACAAGTACTCCAGTAAAGATCCTGGAGTCCTCTTGACACCACCTTTGAATTTTAAATGGAGCATAGCTGTTACTATCACTAGTCATGTCTTCTCAAGAATAGCACGAAAAAAGGTGGGGAACTGGTGCCCTATTCATATCTTGAGTGTAATAGCCTCTGTGCAATGATAAACAAACTTGTTAACTGCATTTGTGGGATGGAAAGCACACCAATAGCCCGGGGAATAAGTTGGATATGGTTTCTTCCAAGTATTCTTCAGGTGTGAAACATGCCAGGGAGATCTGGCTTATGTGGTACTCAGTATATATGTACATGTTCCACAATGATGTCATCAAATGCTTTTTTAATTTTGAGATCTGAGTTACAGTTCAAATTTGAAGTGATAGATTGACACCTGGATGGTAATTAGATATACTCTTTTGACAAGCAATTATGACATGTCATTTTTCAATTACATTGGTGTCATTCGGTGTTGTCATTAGATAAATGCATGTAAACATGCACTAATGCCTTGTTAGTACATATGTTTTACAAACTGTGATGGACAGCACCTCGTAATCTAACCAGTGACTAAAAAGAATATGAATAGCTGTATTCTGTATGGGAACTGTCAATGCTGTAGCTACTATAGTGTTTTAAGTTGTATGTTATGCTGTAACAATTTGAACATGACTGGAGACAGACTTAAATCTGAAAAGCTTGTATGTGATAGACATTGGGTTATGTTGTTGAACTCATATTTGAGGCAATTAGTAAGTTCCTGTAAAGGGCGGCCACGGTGGTGCAGTGGTTAGCATTGCCGCCTCACAGCAAGAGGTTCTCCGGTTCGATCCCCGGCTGGGGTGCCTTGTCTGCATGTCCTCCCTGTGGTGGCTGGCAACCGACACCATAAAACTCCACTGCCAATCAATGTGCGGACAAGGTGATCCGCTAAGAAGAAGAAGAAGAAGAGTAAGTTCCTGTAAAACATTTTCCTTTGCATTAATTTGAGTGATCTCAGTAGCAAATGTTGAGGAATGGGCCATGCACACTTTACATGTCATAATGCCCTATATACCTAATACTACTAATTGTAATGAGCTGTATCTCATTCCAATAAATATTGGTAATGTCATACATATTCAAGTGTATTTTCAGTTAACTATGATCATTGTTATGCTTAAAACATTTCCCACAGAATATCATTTATTTTGTTTTATTTCTTTTCTTGTTTAGAGCTGATCTCCAGGGACCATTTTAGACTCATTTAATAGTAAATTTATTTATTATTCATTAGACAGACTTATCTTGCAAGTTTCAGTTTGCCAGTTGCTAATTCTTCTTCATGTTCATTTCATATTGAAAAGTCTATGACAGTGCTTTATTCTGATGCCCCATAAAACAACCTGCAACCAGAATTGAACCCTGCAGTACTTTTGCTGTTACTCAGACCCCATTGCATTAACACATTGAGCCACAGCAAAAGTTACATGATAGTTATATTTTATGCACTCAGTGCTATCCAGGGTGCTGACTGAAGGAAAACGGTGCCAGTTTCATTTGTGCTACTGATGGCATATCAAATTAATTTCTTGTGTTTTATCTAGGGAAGTTAACTGTCTTTCAGTGACAGTCACTATCAACCTGTAATGCCCAGGCTGGCATAAAGGATAAAGTATAAAAAAGTAAAGCTGTATGCTGATTTATCCAAGTGGTAGCATTCTACAAGTGAAATTTTGACACAATTGTTAATTTCAATGACATATCAAAATATCCATATTTAAACCCAGCAATTATAGCATTACCCTGAAACACTGACCATTTTAAAAATGATTGCCACATAACTTGCATTTCCATAATACCTCATCAAGTAGTCATGGCAGAAAAGTTATTGAAGAAGGGGCACACCAAGTTTACACGAGGTCATGTTGTATACAGCATGTACAAGTAAAAGGCAAACCTACATCAATGAACTGTACTACAGTCATGAAAATTGTTCAGACATGTTTACAAATGTTTAAGGATATATATTTCCCAATTCATTCATTATGATGTTAATTTTATTTCCTCAGACTTTAGAGCATGGTATATTTATTACATCATACCCATAAAACTGTAACTATAAGAAATATTAAGAAGGCTGCAGATGATACAGACCAAGGTTATCTGGTTTATCACCCTTTATACACAATTCTGTTGTTACAATATAATCACTGGAAATTAAAATTGTACTTCAGGTTCAAGTACACTAAAGTTACTTAAGTGTGAATACTAATCTCAAAATATTCAAATCTGGATCCAAACTCCATAGTAGTTATACTGTTACTCAGAACGTACTGCACTGATGCATTGAGTCACAAAGAAAGTTAATGTCCAGACTGCAGACTGAAGGGCACCACCACCAGTCTCATTTGTACTATTGATGATATGCCAAATTAAATTGAGTTTTTACCTTGAGAAGATAACTTATGTTAAGTGATAGCCACCACTGACATTCAATGATGTGCAATGCCAAGCTTTGTGCAAAGGATGAAGGCAACAAAAAGTAATGAAAAAAAAACAAGAATCAGTATGCTGATTTCTTGACTCTGTGGTCATATACTATTGAAATCTGACATTAAAGATCCCAAAAATTCACAGGTCGCCTGCTCTAGATCTGAACCATGAAATGATTGGATTAGCATGAAACATTGATAAGATTAATACTGTTTAACACATCAACACTGACACTATAAGGTTAAGAAGGTAGAGCACATATACTCCGTCTTGCAACTCAAACAGTTTACAGTTGTAGAACAATATACACAATTCATTACACTTGTCCTATGCATTTGTCTTTTCACAAGAGAAATCTTGCTGAAGGGAATATTTGCACAGGTTATGCTATTGTTTCATGTCACAGTACAGAAAAGCCAATGCCTGCAGTACAAGAGTGTTTTTTTCACTTTCTTTTGTGAGCATTGCTCACCTTTGATGCGTTTGTAAAAAGACTGCATTATCATTTTTAGTAATTTAGACATTTTCTATTTATATATTTAAGTTGCATTTACTTGATATGACTTACTGGCACTTTTGACCCCTAGGTGCAGTTATACTTTAACCATATTTTAACAACAATGGTATAAAGGTCATCTCTTAAATCATTGAATATAATAAAACACTTTGCTGCTAGCCTTTTCTTTCTGATACACCCACTGTATTTATACTTCACATAAGCATGATTGTTAAAGACCTATTTAAATGTACACACTTGCAAAGCATTATCTAGCAACATTTTTTGAATACTCACTCTTGCATTTCTACTGTGCATGCATGGCACCATGCAGTTCCTCGCACCATATTTACCTGTCCAGCATCTTCACCAAATTGAGTTTTTCAGCAATAATAGTAAGCTGACACCTGACTTACATATACCACATAGTCAAGGGGGTTAATCTATATGATACAAGCAAAGCCTGGTGCTAAGGAACTTCTATTGTATGCAGGAAGAGTAACTGGCTCCCCCAAATGCTGCAAAACAAAGATACTGCTGTTTGATTAGACTTGTTGCATTTGAATTCTTTTTAGAGAATACATTTCTAACTTTAGATGCTTAAATATGTTAAAGTGACATTTTTGAAAATGTTCTGTAGTAAGGCTGTTGTACATGCATGACATACTTTTAATCCTTTAAGAAGGGTCATGCTATTGTCATTGTGAGGAAAGGGAGAATGGGTTATTGCAAGAGATTTTTAATTACATAACTGAGTGTTGTCTTCATTTTGCAATGCTCTTTCTGTAAATAACAGTTACTATTACAATGATTATTGACTTGCATTTCATACAAAACTTGAGATCTGCACGTATTTCCTTTTTGACATGTGTGACTTTAGAAGCTTACTTTGGGTTAAAGTGTAATTTAATAGACTTATTTCATTGCAAATGTTGTTCAAAATTCTATAACCAAACTAAATTTAAAAGATAACCACATTTATTAAACCTTATTCATGTCTGTTATAGGTGTGGTTAGCATGGGGGATTTTACAGGTATGGGTTTGATGTCTATATTCATATATATTAATTATTAAAAGATTTTACTGATGATGCTTGCACATTTATATTTGTTTTCTGCTCATTGTAGATCAGATTGTAAGCACACTTCCTACTTCAACAGTCAGGCTTTGCTATTGATACATGCTACTGAGGGCAGACCAAATACAAGACAAATCTGTAAAACTAAAGAAACAAGAATGTACCTGATTTCCCAAGAGGTATCACATATTCAGTATGCCTATGGATACTCATGACACAGTGACATCTGAGATAGGACAAGTTTAGAGTGACATAATTGATTGTGACAGTGTGGTTACTCTAGTTGCAGAACTGGTAATTGTTTCTACCTAGCCATTGTAAGGGTGAATTCCACACAGAGGTATTAGTATTGGTGCTCAGAACAGGCATAGTTTCTGCCCTTCCACTGATGTTGTTGCATCAATAGATGTCACCCAATGTATGTGTCAGCCCATCATGCAGGTACAGACATTCAACCAGGGCCTCAGAAGAGATAGTCAGATTAGTGCATTTCATGTATTCTGATATGTGAGACTCCATGAACCATGTGTCTACTTCCTTGGATCAGATGAATGGCACACACAGAATCATGCAGTTTCTTTTATGGAAGGTCTGCTGGATGAAGGTCAGCATCCACATGGCTGAAGAGTTGCCACATCATCGTATGCTAACTGCTGTGGTCATGCCAGATTCTACTGCTGTTGCGGCACTACTTCCACTGTTTCATCAGTGATAGAGGTGTTCACACCCTGATATGGTAGACAATGTGGTCATATTCATAGATGTTTATGTTGCAGTAGCACCCCAACATCTAGCCAGAGTCATGGAACTAGCAGTGCACCTCCAAGTAGAAGTAGGTCACTTGGTTGGGGGATTGTGCAGCAAGCTGAATCCTCTACCATGCACTGCTCACACCTATCCAGAACGTTAGAGTATAATGCTATCACACATGCTTTGACAGAGTTCCTGTACACTCACACACAGTACACCTCATATTGACCATGTCACCTCACACACACACAGACACACACACACACACACACACACACACACACACACACACACACACACACACACACACACACACACACACACACACTCTCTTTAAAATGTGATTTCTTTACATCTAGTGTTGCTAGCCCTAACAGTAAATATTTGCTGTTAACCTGATTTTACATGCTTTATACATTCCTGAATTGCAAACAGCTTACTCATTACTGCTTAGTTTGATGTATAGGTGCTCACACATACTTTGTTCATGTTTTTGTCTACCGTCCTCTTGAAAAACTCATGTACTATCATACCTGTACTAAGTTTTATGCAGACTTTTCCCATGAACATGCTTTCACATAACCCCATAATTATTTTATAATTACACACTCTAAAGCAAATGGTATAAAGTTGCTTCAACATTACATATATTACACATTTTATCTTTCATTTGTTCATATTTCATATTAGACTTAACAGACAAAATATTTTATACATAAGTTTCCATAAGAAATAATTCAAAATACTTTTTAAACCTTTCCTGTCTTTCCTTTATTGCATTTTTTAAATTCCCAATCATTTCTCCAAGATTTAATATAATAATATATTTCCATAAAATGTTCATACCATTCATTTCTCATATCATATTATAATCTATTTCCTCAACCTAAAATTATTTCCTTTTTTTACAAGACTTCCAAACATTCTTGCATTTTGCCAAAAATTGAAAGCCCAAAATCCTGAGACCAAAATCCGGAAGGTTCAAAATACTGAAAATTCAAAATTCTGAAAACTCAGAATCATGAAAACACACAGGATACCAACACTCACTATATTCCAGCACAAGTATATACAGAAACATATTACCCTTCAACTATATGCAGAGGGGCAAGCCCCCCTCACCCCCTGCTACTTAAATATATCAACTCCGAGATTGCACTTCACTACACTAAGTGCAATCTAGGAGTTGATATATTTAAGTAGCAAAGGGGGGGCACAGCCCCCCACATGGAGGGTGCATGGGGGCTTGCCCACCTACTTATACTTGGAGAACAGTAATATACTTTGTGTTTTATTTGTTCCTGTATGTACTTGTGCTGGAGTATTGTGAGTGTTGGTATCCTGTGTGTTTTCAGAATTTTGAGTTTTCAGTATTTTGAGTTTTCAGGATTTTGAACTTTCAGGATTTTGATCTCAGGATTTTGTTCTTTCAGGATTCTGTAGCACTTATATATATATATATATATATATATATATATATATATATATATATATATATATATATATATATATATATACAGAGAGAGAGAGAGAGACCAAAATCTCAGCTGGATTTGTATGCCTCCAGTGCTTAATCTTACTCTACCCAATGCCACTTTTAAGAGAATTTAACATTGATTCCCAAATAAAACAAAAATAATGCTTCTAACTCCTTTTCCATTTTCTTGGGTAACATATAACCCTGCTAAATGATCTAATTTAACTAAAATATTAGATTGTATCAAATAATATTTCCTTTAAAAGGTAGATCAAAAGATCCCCCACATATTTCTATTATTTATTTCCTAAATATTTGCTTCCATTCATCCTTCATAATTTTAAAATCACCAAATGTACTACCCAATTAACTTATATCTGTCCATGAAAAATTGATACTTGCTATCTTTATAGTATCACCACATCCTTTACACTTACTCTTATTCATTCTTAAATGCAATGTATTAATCCAAATACTAATCTCAATAATACTTTTTGTACATCTTTCTTCCATTTGTTATAATTACCAAATCATCTGCATAACTTATGCAGCATAAGACATATACAAAGGAATAACTATAATTGGAGTTCATCTTCTTTAAATCTTAATTTTGCCATCTCCATCTCTATATTAATAACTAAAGCAAACAAATGCATCTCAGAAGACATTCCTGTTTTAATTTCCATTCAACCTTAATCTCTTTACTAAATAACCTATTTCTAATTTCTTCAATACGTGGTCTTTCATAAATTAATGTAATAATTTTTTTAAATGTATTACCTAAGCCATATTAAACTCTAGGTAGATGAACATAGTTGCTATATTGTGCATACAATGGTTTATTTAATGTTTTAGATTTTTAAACATAACTGGATGGTTTATGTTATAAAGCAGTATTGCATTCAGTTTTAATGTTTGTTATAAGAGGCATTCAGTATTACTTTTATTTAGGTGTAGAGAAATGTAGTTCCTTTAAAAAGTCTTTTGTTTGTGCCACAGGTAGGTTTGATTGTATCAATGATGAACTGTGTGATCTGCAAAAAAGTTGTTGTAATTTTTTCTCTTGAAAAAAAGGTAGTGGCTGTTGATGTTGATCCTCCTCACACACACACACACACACACACACACACACACACACATATATATATGTATATATATATATATATATATATATATATATATATATATATATATATATATTATCCATACACAAGATATATTTTTTTTTACTAATTCGAGAAATGGTGCATGGAATGCTCACTGCAACAAAAAATCAATAGAAAGTAGTAGTACACTGAGCAGAACTTCCGTGCAGTACTCACGGACCTTAGGGTTAGGGCACGGATCATAGTAAGGGGATAGCCCTATTTGCTATCCCCTTACCATGACATTTGCCCTAACCCTAAGGTCCGTGATGACTGCAGTGCAGTGAAGGACATAGCAATGTCCTCCACTATGGTGCGATAATCACGAACCTTAGGGTTAGGGCATGGGTTAGGGTAAAGGGATAGCTTTACTAACTATCCCCTTACCCTAATCCATGCCCTAACCCTAAGGTCCGTGACTATCGCACCATAGTGGAGGACATAGCTTGTTTTTTATGTCTTCCACTGTGCTGTGGTGTTTTCGGTGAAGTGCACTTATGCAAAAGTTAACTTTCGTTAAAGTGAGCCTTTGCAGAAGTGAGGCTTCCTATTACAAGTTCAAAGTAGTGAACTTTCATTCTTCTAACAGGAATCTATCTATATATATATATATATATATATATATATATATATATATATATATATATATATATTTATATATACATATTTTGTTTAGTTTGTTATATGGTAGTTAGTTTTATTCTTATTTTTATTTTTAATAGGTCGATCTGTTTAGATAATTTCTTAGGGATTGTTTTATCTAGATTAATTAAGCTGTCATATTTTGTATAAAATAGTTTACATTAATTTATGGATTTTCTGTATACAATTATGGAGTTTTTATGACATCAAACTGTATTGAAAATAGCATTATTCCTGTCATATGCTCCATCTATTTTCATTATGAGATGTAGAGCAGTGCCAGTTAATTCCTTAAAGGTTATTGTTCCTTTAAGGAGTCTGTGCTGCTGATAGGTTACATTGTAATAACCATGGAGGTGAAAGCTGAAATTTGCAACTGTGTCATTGCTGGTTTTGCATTTTGAAAAAGTTATAAGTAGCTGTTATTGCAGATAAGTAGAGCTTGGTCTGAAGAAACAGGTAGAGGCACCCGTGAAAGCACTAACCATTTCATGAAGTTGTTTACTATTTCATGAAGCCATTTATTGTTTATTAAAGCAGTTCTTAAGTGTTATATCTTGGCCATTTGTCGGTCCATGTGCTTTTCTTTTTGTTTTTATTTATGCTGAACTATTTTATGTCTGCACCGTTAATCCTAGTTGCTGGTGTTTTATGTTTCTGGATACATACATACATACATATGTACATACATACATACATAAATGAAAGTTGTCCTGCTGACCCTCAATTATCAGGATGGTTGGAAAGTACAGCTGGCATGTTACTCCCCTGGCCTAATGCTGTCTAATGACCGTAACCATGTACATTCTCTTAGAAAATAAAGTGTTAATGTATTCATGGGTATTTCTAACAATAGCTTAGTGAGAGTCAAAATAGGGCATTGAGGGCTAGGCATTTATAAGCTACCTCTGTCCATAAGGGATATGAGTCCCTGTACTTTTAAGAAGAAAATAGGAAATGCTGAGGTAAGTTTGTCAATATAGCTCTGAATGTCATGCTTTGAGCCATCTCTATGACATATATCTATAGCGGTCAGCTTAAGTGTCTTGGTAAGCCGTTATAAATTGTACTGCATACCCTTCTTGTTTCACTTCATGTAACAAAATGATCTGTAAGCACAAATATTTAGGATCATTAAATTTTAGTTCTGTTTAATGTGCCTTGTCTGTGTTATATAAATGTTGGGAAATGGTGATGATTAATCCATTTTGCTCACATAATTCTACTTACTAGTAAAGTCACTAATTAGAAATCTCTTGCTTTTCTCTAGTTTCTTATAGGGATGCAGTGCTCTTGCCTGTAGCACTAGGGATGCAACTACTGCTAAATTTTCTTAACTGCAATATGTACACTGGGTCAGCATGGTCCACAGTTGTATTGTGTCACAAGATACACCAGTGTAAAATAATAGTAAAATGGGCTAAAAATTCAATTATAAGTATGCAAGTATGAACAGATAGAACTATCAATAATAATAATAATAATAATAATAATAATAATAATAATAATAATAATAATAATAATGGTTCAATGCTAAACACAAGGATTTAGCACTATGAAGCAAGTCCCTTGATTAGATTACCCTGTGAAGCATCAATTGTCAAATAAGCAAGCATGTTCCACAGGCACACTCCTGAGGATGTCAACCATTTATTACTGATATATTCTAATTAAAATACAGTGAACACTTTGGTAATATAGATAGTTAGGCCATGAGTAATGAGTATAGTGCAATCAGATGATTGACCATTTCCAATGACATTAATGTAAAGCTTAGCCAGACAGGTTCTATCCCTACTGAAAGGCTGTTATTCCACTATAATACTTACATGCAATGTTTTATAGCATTAAAGAAATAAGTGATTCTAATAGACTTAATTCTATTTCAAGATAAAAATATCAGTAGGATGCATGTGCTGAGACTAGGATGCAAACTGCTCTTAGATTTTTATTTTTTCATTTATTTATTGATAAATATTAAAATCTCTTAAAAAAAAGTAACAGTTACTGATAAATGTAAAAATATAGGGTGGATCTGAATTTTAATGAAATGTTTACATTAATCCACAGTCAAGTTTCCATTGTTCACTTCACTTTTTAGCACTAAAAACACTTAACTGGCCTGAGCTTCCTTATACCCAGTTCAATTTTGCCCATACAATCAGCCATACCCCATCTGCCTGCTAAGCAATTAGACCCCTGCTCTAATAATATCTTTCAAATTTCCCCTTCAGTCAAATTATAGACAACTGCTTACCATCTACAAACCACAAAGTGCTGCATTGGTGAGCCTCTATTCCAATAGTGTAGCTAGAACTTGGAATAAAATTCCTATAACAATCAGGACTGTCACATACCTTTAGCTTTTTCAAACCATTACTGAAAGACTTTCTCTTTGTTTCCTGGCTTTGTTCTTGCTCCTCAACTGGGACATAGTTCTCATACACCCTTCATCTCCTTTCTTATACCTCCCTTTAAAGCACTAAATCACTTAACTTGCTTATCCCCTTCTACTATCTCGCTTTACTGTACTACTTAAACTACTATACCTACTTCTAACTAGCACAGCCAAATTACTATTCCATCACTACTTCTCCTTTACCACTCAGACTTGCTTATCTTTTCTAATACCTCATTCTATTTTATTTCGTAGGTTACTCCTTTCTGTCATATACACCAGTCTTCTATCTGTAAAGCCTCAGTACAAGGCTTGGAAATGTAATGTTTTTGAGTATCAATACAAATTTTATTAAAATGACTATCGTGTTATGTAATTGTATAATTTGCTATAGTAAATATTGATTGCATTAAATAATATACCTTGGAACTTTTCTCCCCAGGCTTCCACTGAAGAAAGACACATGTGTCCACTTGGACCTTCCCGGTAAACAAATGTCAGTAAATAAGTGAAGTGAAATAATGATTTCCCAAAATATAGGAATGTATTTTTTACACTGCTTTGCAAGAGAACATTCCAATAAGAGAAGACTAACTTCAAATATTCACTACAGTTACACAACAATCCATTCTCAGATCACAGGACATAAAGACTATAATAAAAAAATACAAGCTTACTAGAATAATGGTGAAAACAATATACTCATGGCTTTATTCAGCTCTTTATGTTGTCCTCATTCTGTTTGGTTAATTGAATATAGTTCTCCATTTTATCTTATTACAAACAAATCAGTTAAACCACATGATTTATTCATTGGTAAGGCATGCAAAATACAGAGTTCTTCTTTTTTAAGATAACTGTATGGATGTTGGATCTGTAGCATGTTTAGAGAAAGTACTAAGATATGATTGCATGCTCTATTAGATATATTATTAAAAAGTAGGACACCAGTTATAAAAATCAGGACATCAGATCCTAACTGTGCAGCCACCAAAGGATGCCACAATGTGAAGTATTGTTTTTCTTTGTGTGTGTTGCATTCAAGTGATTAGCAGTAAAACAATGAATAGAGTGCTGTGAGCACAGAGAATTACATGTTTAAAGCACTGCAATTGCAATCAGATGGTCCCCCTGTACAAATGTTATCAGTGAGAGGCATGATATACTACTTCCAGCTTTGATCCCATATGTGTTAATAAGTCATGATAGTGGCAAACTATAATGTAGGAAAGGTTATTGATTTTTATCTATAAAAACTGTATACCATTCAACTGTTCATCTCCACCCTTTCCTAGATGATCTTTCAGGTTGTCATGCATATGACATAAATATTGATTACTCTGGGCCAGGACCAGTAAACAGTCAGGTCAATGACCCCAGCAGCAAGGGCAACATTTGGAGGGCAATGATGGACATTATAGTTATTGAATGTTCTATTAAACATTAATGAAAAATGGCAATGGATCAAAATAAATAGTTAAATCATACAATAGTGAGACACATATCACATGGAAACTCAAGCTCATGAAAAAGTGCCTTGTTGCAGACTCCAAGATGCATACATTAATAGGTTGTTACTAAGCTAACATTCCAGTAGGCCTTTCTAGGCCTTGCCAAGTTTTCCCAAAAGAATAATGATATCATGTATCTAGCAGGACATTGAGGGCTAGGCATTTATAAGCTACCTCTGTCCGTAAGGGATATGGGTGCCAGTACTTTTAAGAAGAAAATATGACATGCAAACAAATTTAACAATGCTCATATTGGAAAGCAAGATTTGCTGCACCCCATGATATTGGAGCTGTTTTCCCCACACCCCCCTGCTACTTTTTAACTTAGTTCAAACCATCTCAGGGAAAGATCACACTGTAACAGGTGCAAACTACTAATTTCTCCCCTTCTTGAAAGTATTATGACCTCAGATTTAAAATGACTAGGTAGAACTGGTGGGCTCAGACTACTCTACAAAGGAGGATGTAGGAGGCTTGCCATCTTAGAAGGCAGATCTCCCTTCACTCATTGATGAGCTGCTTTTATTCATTAATCCATACTGTCTTGCTGTGCATATTTTATTTATTTGTTTAGTTACTGTTTGTTTTCTTGTTTGTTTGTTCATTTGCTTGTTTGTTTGTTAACTATGTAGGTCAGTTAATATGATGACACTTCAAAGATGTGAAACAAATGCAGAGTTAAGGGCTGAATTCCTTAACCCTCAGACTACTGGCATCAAGAGCATTGACAAGCTTGGTGTTCTGAACCCCCTTTTCCTCCCCAGCACCCCAAGAATGATATCACCCCGGAATAAGGTTACACTAAATTTAGTGCTTACAAATTACTATTAAGTCAGCCTGCACAGCAATGCCACCTATAAGGCAGATGAGAGAATGCAGCCATGACAGGAAGCACAACCATCATATTTGCATTATCTCTCTTCCAGTGGCAGGGGATAGCTATTCATGGTCACTGTATTTGCATTATCTCACTGCCAGTGGTAGGGGATAGCTATTCATGGTCACTGTATTTGCATTATCTCTCTGCAGTGGCAGGGGATAGCTATTCATGGTCACTGTATTTGCATTATCTCTCTGCCAGTGGCAGGGGATAGCTATTCATGGTCACTGTATTTGCATTATCTCTCTGCCAGTGGCAGGGGATAGCTATTCATGGTCACTGTATTTGCATTATCTCTCTGCCAGTGGTAGGGGATAGCTATTCATGGTCACTGTTCTACCAGAGAGCTTAATGTATTTTTAACAAGAACGTCTTTGTGAGCCCTTTTCACTGAAGATCAAGGATGACTCACAAACCGCCCAAATGAACATATATGTGCACAGTTCTCTTATGTGTCTACCACACAATGCAGTACCGTTCTATTCGTATGTTGAACTTGGCACTACAGACAGGGTGGCTTCCTACCAAATACTGCCTGCAGTACCAAGTTCCATTAAAAGGTAGAGCTGCTGCTTCACAAAAAATTCCCACTGACTGCAATGTGTCAGTTCAATGATTCAGGATTTTACACTGGTGGCATAGCAAGCCTGATTCCTTTTTTGGAATAACACATAGGTCTCTGGACTTCTCCATTTTCATATACTGAATAGAGCCTGGTGGAGCCCTTAGTTTTATACTATGGGTATAGAGTTATTGCACTTTGTGTCAAGTTACTCCATGCCCACATCTTTTAGAAGCCATCCCAAAATTAGTAAAGCACATAACTACTCATTGTATAGGTTGCACATAACTTCCATTTTGCAGTGTAAACAGGCAAACAAAACTGGCAAGAGAACAATAACTGCAGTATTGTTCACATTGCAGATCAGTAGTGACCCAAAACAGAATTGTAGGTCCAGCATTTATAAAAAAATTATTAATAATTTGTTGTGAAGACCAACATAACACTCAGTCTCACAACAATGAATTAAGCTGTGTCCTTAACATTCTAATTACAAAACTGTCAAGAATCAATCAGAGGAGTTTAGAAAAGAT